>NC_132890.1:30471079-30657250 GCF_030463535.1 Salminus brasiliensis
TCTCTCTCTCTCTCTCTCTCTCTCTCTCTGCAAATGAATACTGTCCAAGATTATGTCTCCATCACCAGGCTGGGAGTTGAAAGTACATCTTTCAAGGGAACTCCACCGTTTTTTGCACATTTTGTTTTTGTACATTTTCTGCAGAAACGGTTAAGATGTAAGCAGAGTCATTCTGAGCGGTTCGGCTGGATCAGCTGTGTTGGGAGAAGGGAAAACGTTTTTTTGTACCCCAAACCAGTATTTCTTAACTCTGGAGGTCCACTGATATGCACTTTTCATATTGAGTAAGAATTGTTTCCAGTGGTGGTGAACGAAACCAGACGTCTGAAGAGTTTCGTGGCTCTAAAAGCTCCCTCACAGAAAGTTATTATAACACATGATTCTGAATACACTGCCTAATACCAGAAACACTGTTTTACTGGAGTCTTATAAGATGTTTTCTAAATGCATTCATTTAAAAGGATCCAACCAACTAATAACAAGTGCTTTTTCCAAATTCAACACGAAATCACAATTTTAATGATTCCTGCTGTCTTAGAATTGTTCAATCCCTTCATGACAAGCATCTTTATTACTTAGTACAACATCCTTTTGCTGTTATGACCTGCTGCAGCGTTCCTGAGGATTCTAAGCCCATTCTTCATGGGCAGTGACCACCAGTCCACCAATATCCTTGGCTTTGTGATCTGCAACCGCCTTCTTTAAATCCCACCAACCTTGACGGTCACTTCAGAATCTTCCAGGACTTCTTCTGAAACCAAGCCTTGGTGGACTTGGTAGTGAGGTGTGCTTGGGATTGTTGTCCTGTTGAAAGGTCCAATGACGCCAAAGCTTCAGCTTCCACACAGAAGACATGACATTTTCTCCTAGGATTTCCTGATACTTGATTAAATCCATTTTGCCCTCACATGCTGCAATTTCCTCTGCCACAGGAAGCAAATTAGCCCCAGAGAATCACTGAGCCACAACCTTGCTGCTCTGCAGGCAGGGTGTTTTTCAGCATAGGCCCAAAACATTGTTAAAATAGGTAAAATAGTCCCCAAATAAAAGATTTATTACGTGATTTTGCCACCATTAAGATTTTAAATAAAACTCAGAGGTTTATTGTAGGTTTTTTGGTGGTTTTGAATTGTAAGTAAAATGGCTAAATGTGTTGTCGTCTTGACGACTCCTGGTTCACATCACCACCACTGTAACAAGACCAGAGTTAGTACATTTTGTGTGTTCACTGTACGGATGGGATATAGGCAGAGGTCCAATTCCAGCGGTGTCCAATACAAATGATGAATATGGGGGTCTCTGTCTGCCACACCGAACCCACCCTGAATGACCATTTACATCTAAAACACTGAATTATGCAGAAAACTTGACATATCTGTGAAACTGTGAAGCAAAATCTAGCAAAAGAAAGTGAAGCAATATGGCCCAAGAACATCAACCACACAACAAAGTGCTTTGTGAAGCCATTTTAATAAATAATAAAATATATTTCCTTTCTGAAACATAGAATATGGTTTTCATATTTGGCATAGAGACAGTGTTTAGCGTGGATTCAGTGTTCAAGACTATACATTAGGTTAGACGCTTCCTGTTCGATTGTGGGTCCAAAGTCTTAGTGCATAATGAGGCAGTTTTTCAGTCTGTCCTTGTGAGCATTTGATTAACAGTTGGTCAATGGCAGCAAATGCACCAACATGGAGACTATAAATGTCTCCTGGATGTTCCTAGGAGGGACAGTAGTCTATTGACATTCACTCACATCATTTTCTTTTCTTTTTCTTTTTTTGTAAAGAAAAATATATGTCTTTATAAAATAGTGGTACAACCTAAAACCTAGCACTCAAGACTTGGGACCAAAAAGCAAACAAACAAACAAACAAAAAACCCACAATCACACACTCCTATTGGTCATATTGGCACTTTGGAAATAACCCTTGAGTGATAAAACACCATAAACATTCAGCAACCCCTGCTCATTTACCTAAACTGAAATGTATGGCAAAGTCAGTGTTCTTCACCTTCAGTCCCAGAGAGCAGAATGGATTTGCGCTGTCCATGCTCCACCAACACACCCTATTTAATAGCGGATAATAATTTGCAGTTAATGGGTCGAATCAGATGTTTTGTGCGGTGTTGGGGCAGGAAAGAAAACCCTAAACTGGTCTAGAACGTTAAGCAGAGAACACCAGCAAAGCAGGACCAGTTTGCCTTGTTCAAATCCAAGTGATATGTATTGAGAGGAATAGCAAATGCCAGAGATTAATACATCATTGCACATGTAGCATACAATAAATCATCAACTAATGTAAATAAATCTGCTGATTTCATGCACTCAGGGCTTTTAGGACCAAGTTATTAAGCAAATCAGAATAACAAAAAAAGGGGCGGCGAGGTGAAAAGTGTCCGTCACAGCAGTTGAAATGAATCACTGATGCATTTTAGCCATTGCAGTGGGTGGCTGGTGATGCACAGAAATGTAGAAAAACATTCACACAGGCCTGTGAGTGAGTCCATAAGATCAGTTCTCTAAATTGCACTAGTACACTGATAGAGAAAAAAATAATAAACAAAAGGCACTAAAATGGCTACAAAAAAAAGGAAATGAAGTCTCCTCACCAAACATATTTAAAAGCCCACTTTAAGGAGCGCTTAAGTGCAAAATCAAATATACACAATTTTCTGCACACCCCAGAAGTAGTTGATCAGCCAAGGCATGTTTGATGTTCGAGTTTCGCTTCTTAAGTTTTGCACTGGAGCTATAAGGCATAACATAGCTTACAAACACTAGAAATCAATCCTCACCCAAACCTTTTCCATAAACACATGCCTGTATACTTCTCTCAACCCACTCAAAGTGCTCCCAGGCCTTCAGTATAACCTACTGTAAAAACTACAATCACTAACAAAACCTTAAAGAGTAGCCGAATGCATGGAGACAACCACATTCTGGATAATAGATGTTGTGCCAAAGTACAGTAACCCACTCTGCAACTTTGAGCTAGAAGGAAGGGATGCAACACAACATATTGTAATGTAGCTTACAGCTTGAGTTAGATTGGCAGTAACATTAGTTTATGGCTAAAGCATTAGACCGGTGGTGTAAAACTAAAAAATATATAATTAATGAGGTTTTGTTCCTTTTCATTGTTCAGAGAAAGTCATACTGTGCCCTAAACCAGTATTTCTGAACCCTGGAGGCCCACTACCTGCACTTTTCATGTTTTCCCCACTCCCAACACTCAGCTGATTAACAGACCACTATTGAGTTCTAGTGGGTATATTGAAGCAGGAAAAGCAGCAAAATGTGCAGGGCAGTGGCCCTTAAAGACCAGGGTTGAGGGACGCTGCCCTAAACCACATCCACTAATCCTCACCCTCTTCACGAAGGCCAGTACATAGTTTGAGTGCGCTGAGAGGAGCGTGTGTGGGCATCTATCTGTATGTAAATATTTGTGAGCATTGACGTCTAGTGTTTTTATCCATTAGCCTTGTAGCTCCAGTGCATAACTGCAGAAGCAAACTTCATCCACCAAACATTTTAGGTTGGTCACCTACATTTGGGGTAGGGGGTGGAGGACGGTGCAAATCTGATTTTTCACTGAACCATTCCTTTAAGGCTGGGTTTCCAGGCAGAGATGAAGCTGATTTCTAACTTGTCTACTTATCTTCAGTGTGAGCTCAGATTAACCTGTGTCCAGAAACCCGGCCTATCATGTTTCAATAAAGCACAAGTGAAACTACTCTTTTCCATAAACCAACATTTCTCTCATTCTTTTATCATATTTTTGATACACTGATAAAAAGGTGACAGACATACATGCATATACATAACCCCCCAAACACACACACTCCTGCATCCAGTTCTAGTTACATTTCTTACAGTATGAGACTACATGAAGAGACTTTAAATCCCCCAAGCAGGCTGACTTTCAGGAGCCATCAGCATAATGCTTTGGGTGTTGTGCAAAATCGCATTCGCGCTGACATTTTTAACATGTGGTGATGGCTTCAGGAAGTCATGTGCCTGTGTGAGAGGATATGACATAATATTGCATATCTAAATCAGTCAATGTGGGTCGACTTTGCCCAGAACATCATAACCTCAGTGTTACTTTCTGTCTAAGAGTTAAAGGAGTGCTCCAGTGGTTTTCAAGTCAATCTCATTTGTCTGCTGCATTTGTAGTGCATGGGTGGAAGCCGCAGACCGTAACCTGCATTGACTGGTAACATATTTATAATAAAAGTCAGGCGGCAGATGCTTCAGCTCTTACTCGTTTGCTTCTATTGTAAATGTGAGTCAACAAAGTAACTGTGGTGAAATTACTGCCTGTGGTAATTCACTGTATGCTCCAGATACAGCATACAGAGATCAGACTGAACGAAACTAGAGTACTCCTTCATCGTATTGTGGGGGGAGGATTTGGGCCCTAATTGCATTTTTCTCAGGCCCACTCTGTAAGACATTGCAGTAAGGCACGTTCTCCTGTTCTATTTGCTATCTATATAAAAGTGTAGAGGGTGTGATGGTGCTGGTAGCTAACAGGTTGAGAGAGTGCAATGGTGTCAGGTGGCCACTAGCAGGCACACTTGCTTTTTTCTTGTGTCGGTGGTTCGACCAGCTCGCTCCCGCTGTGCCCGTTGGAGCGCATGGTTCCGTCGGGGATCCAGGAACGGTCCACACATCTCTCCATCCGCTTCATGATCAGATCCAGCAGAACCTCCACCGCCCGGCCAACGTTTTCACCATTAGCCGCACTCGTCTCAAAGTACGGGATGCTGAGAGGGTAAGAAAAGAAGGGTGGTAAATACACAGTCACATGCAAAAGCTCTGGTCATATGTAGGTTATTTTTTTATTATTATTATTTAATTATTTTCATCAGATTTTTCACCCATTTTCTTCCCAATTTGGACCATATCTTATTCCACTAGACCACTCAGGGCACCTGTATGTGTAGGTCCTAATGCACAATTAGTTTTTATTTGTCTAATTTGAGATCAGGAAACAAACGCCACCTCAATTGATGGGGAGTTTATCAAGCCATGGTCACACCAAGTTGTTTGCATTTCACGTCACTTTGAGTGGGGCCGGAAATCAATGATTTAAACAGAACTCCATTTTGGTTCAGCAGTTTTACAGATCAGCTAACGTGCTATTAAAACTCTAATCCCACCTCCCCACTGACCGTGTACTGCACCGCCTCTTGCTTGTGTTTTATTTTGTAATCTGCATAAAAATGCAATATAATCTATATATCTCCAGTTTTGAAACCACAACAATCAGAGCTTCCTCCATGTTGGCTCAGACAGAGCAGAGACCGCACAGACCGAGTCATAGGTTCACAGGTGAAATTTATTTGTCTTGATGACATGTACGCAAAATTTGCTGTTGAGGTGAATCTCATTAAAATGCATTAACACACAGATTTGAGGACAAATGTCCAGTGTGATTGAGGCTATAAGTAGCAGTGGGTGGCAACTTTCCGAATGTTAATGCTCTCACTGTTCGGCTGAAGCAGAAAAGCCTCCGACTGGCTGCTTTTTGCCCTGCTCCTCATTAAGCCCAGTCTGTGCACACTGAATTTTCAAACGTGCTGAGAGCGCAGAAGACCAGCAGATACTGAGGGTGGATCTACTCTTTAATCAATTGGTGGTGAAATTTGAGGTTGCATAACATACTGAATCGTTTCCTGAGGAATCTAATTGTAAGGTCTGACATTTGTAACGTTGATGTTCTCACTGGTTCCTACAATTTAGCCCCTTAATGTGCTCCTTTTTATGTGACAGTGAGTCCTGTTGCACTGCAAACAAAGGATTTCTCAAGGTCTTGCTCAACAGTGAGATTTACAGCTTGACTCTGGTTCGTCTGAGACACTACCCACACCTTTCTCTTGGGAAAGCTGGGAAATAACGAGCTTAAACGTGACTCCACTCAAATGCTGACCAGTCCAAAATAAATTCAGGACACTAAAACATTCTCACACGTTCCTTCTTTTCTTCTGCTCCAAGTAAAGAAAGGTAGGATCCTTCGCCCCAGCCAAAGCAAACAGTTTAGATCAACAGAGTGATGGTGCTTCTAATGAGTCATATCCAGTCAGATATGGACAGAGATTAGACTCTGCAGGAAAAGAAATCTCCAGGACCACCGGTCTACTGCAGATACTGCCCAGCATTCATATGCTATTTAGCATAATCACTGTAGGCAAATACACTGAACACACTGCAAACTTGAAAAGTCCATTTATGGGCCTTATGCTTGTAACCCAGAACAGCACATGCTTGTTTTTTTGTGTTTTTGTGCTATTTTTCTGCACCAGCCCTTGAACTTAATTCAGAGCATGCCAAATCTGATCTGATTCAAATGCCTGAAATAACATCTCAACAAGATGACAAGTAAGTACAAATAACACAAGCTTCCGTTTGCTAAGCATGTGGCTAGGACAAAGATACCATACATTAGCTTAGTAAATATTTACTCAGCAGTTGGGCCGCCATCTTGCCATTTTGGTAAGTTTCGTGAGATTAGCAGGCCAAGGCTTAAACAAACACTACTGCCTCTGCCCTCTAAGCAAACTTCACAGCAAGGCAACACATCCTCAGAGGAATTTAATATGTCTTCAGTGTGTTTGCAGGCCACCATGAAGGTGCTAGCATGGTAGCAGCAAGAAAACTTTAACTTTATTTCTTTTCATACAGAATTTCCTCACCCGTATTTCTCAGCTAGCTCTCGCGCCTCTTCTTCACTGACAGCTCGCTGGTCTTCCAGATCACACTTGTTTCCACACAGGACGATGTCAGGGTTCTCGCAGTACGCATGCATCTGCAACTGACCTGTAGGAGGAAGGAGGAAAATTGTGGGAATGTTGGGTGGAATTGACCAGTTCATGATCCAACCACAAATGCACAGCACACTTTTTTTTGTCACTAAGCCGTCTTAAATAACTTCCAGTTCAAAATGTTTCTATACCAGGGAGGGAATTCGCTATTCTTTAACCAAAAACACTACATCTGGTCAGTCCTTGTCCTTCACATTCATAAACTGATATTTGTAAAGGTTTTTTGCATTTTTTTATTCACATTTTTTCTGTCCTGCTGCTCTAAACTGCACTGCCAAAAATGTCATCAGGATAAAACAAACAATCATATGATCTATCTAACACTGCAGTTGTAAAATATTATAAGAATACATAACTTATTGCTAGACATTTAGAGCGTACAAAGGATACTAAGTAGTATGATTGCTAAACTGAAGGTAGAGTCTGAGAAGTTCTGTACCCCTGAGACCTATCCTATCATATAGATACATCTTACACATATGAAAACATTACTAGTCACTATATCTGATATTTTAATTTATAAAAAGGATTCGGTTTAGTACAACTGTAACAAAAGTGGGACCCTTTTCTTATAGCTTCTAAAAAGAATCATCTAAAAGATGTTTTTTCTTGTGTTAAAAAACTATTTAACCAGACAGAACCAGGACTCCTCAAAGAACCACTTGAAAACTTAAATGGTTCTCTGTGTAGAACAGCTGCCCTCAACACTATGAAGGGCACATATCCTATTTATTTATTTATTTATTTATTTATTTATTTATTTATTTACCTTGAGCTTCACTTGCATTTGTGTGGCTTTATGTTCCATGATTAATTTAGAATTAAAACAGGCCATTTCTGTTACTGCATCTTTAAGACTGATGTAAGACGCATAAGCTCTAATCTGATTGGCTATTCTGTGTTGCATCTCACTGTGGTGAACTGAAACACTCCTGAGAACTGCAATTATGGGTGGTCGAAGCTAAACTGCTGAAGACTGACTGGGTAGAGAAATGTAAAGGACTTTACTTCAAATTATCTTATTAATTAATAATATTACTGGCAAAATCCAGTTGTCCATGAAATGGGACCATTAAGCTTGTATTATACACATGGAAGAAGAAAGAGTGGTGTATTTCTCAGTCTGATGAGATTGAAGCCACTCAGCTGAACGTACTCATCCAGTTCCTGACGTTGAGGAAGCTCTGTTCGTTACTTAGATCAAACAGCAGCAGGAAACCCATAGCATCTCTGAAGAACGCTGTCGTCAAACTCCTGAACCTGCAATTGTAATCATCACAGAGAACATCACTTTTGTGCGCCCCTATGTCCTGAGCACAGCAACACAGCACTGCGATTTCACAAATAGAAATAAAACACTGGCACGTCAGAGAACAGTCTAGAGACTTCATTTATACATAGTAACAGATCCAGCACCCAAACCCAGAGTCTGCATGTGTTGAGGCATGTTGGTGAATGATGCGTCAGTCCGAATTCATTGGTGAGCAATTTAACCTGCCAAACAGTGAGGACAACCAAAACTTCTCCTCTGGAGATTTGTTATCTGGCTGAGTTGTGCCCTACATCTACACTCCAAGTGTAACAGAGCGCACCAGATCCAACTAATGACAGTCTAATGAAAGACTATATGAACAATTAGCAAAGTGTGGACCATTCTTGCTTGGCTGAGGCAAGAAAGCAGAACTCGAGAAATTTGGGCTGGAGTTCAGGGGAGAGAGGAGCGTTTTTTAGAGCGTAGTAATGGAGAGAGATTGGGCGTGGTCCTTCTCCCAAACTTTTTGCAGAACTCCATTTAAAGCCCTAATCATTTAAATCCATATTTTTAAATTGAAGAGTTTGATGAACATTAAAACTTCTCAAAACATACCTTTTCACCCAAGGCCAAAGTGCCCATATATAAAAAGTGTACAACAGACAGCCTGTTTTAGGGGTGGGTAAAATATTATATCACAATATTTTAAGACATTTTTACAATACACAATATTATATCACCAAACATTTGATTCCAGACAAAAACTACTTTTCAAATACTCTCCTAAACTTAGTACAGTGTTTTTTATTCAAAATGTGCTGCACTTTATCCAATTAACCAAGACTAATTTAGTTGATCAGTGTTCTTTAAACATGTACAAAATCCTTGATATGCTTAGAAAAGCATATTGCATATCACAATAACACAATCACAATAAGATAAAATATTGCCCATCCCAGCCTTTTTAAATTCACTATTTTTTGTGACTTCACCCATATCAACTGATTAGCCCCACCTACTAACACTGAATTTATAAGAAGTGTTGTAGACTTTTTTTTTTTTTCAATAATCCACAATGAGTCAATCTTAACAGAGATAACTTGCATACAAACTGTCTTAAAGGTTCAGTTTTAGATTCAGAACAGCCTACTGGCTGAATTCAACAGAATCCTTCTCAATCAAATAAGCTATTTCTGTTTGTGTCTCAAGGTATGTAAATGGACTCTGTTCAGATTGAGACACTCTATACTTCTGAATGAAAAGGCTGATATACTTAGATATACTTATATGGGTTGTTTTGTGTGACATCACAAAGACAAGGGATTGGATATTGTCTGTTTTGGCAGCTAGATTTCCATGTATGAACTGTATGGATAGAGCATTTTGAAACCTTGACAATGCAAAACTTCTTAAACTTCTTAAACTTTTTAAATTGTCATTGTGATATTGGTCTTCCTTGCAATATGCAAAACATGTGAATGAGTCTTCTAATGAATCATAATTTTTTATAAAGGTTCTGATGATATTTTGACGAACAAAGGTGTTCATGTGATCCACCACAGACCAGCTGTGTGTGTGCTTGTGCACATTTGTGTCAGCAATGGTTGCAACTTAAAAGTAGCTGAATGCATTCATCAGAAGAGGTGTCCACAAACATTTTGACATATAGTGTTTGTGTGTCCTCATTCTCACCTCTCCTGGCCTGCTGTGTCCCATAGTTGAATATGTATCCTCTGGCCCCTGCCCGCTGTACCATCAGGTCCGCTGGACTTGTACACCTTGAAAAGCACATTCACCGTTAGCTATGAGCTATGACTTGGCAACCATCTGCTTAGTTCATTAGACAAGTGTCATGTGGATAACAATTGCTGGAAGTTAGCAGCTATTAATCTGCACGATCTTCACTGCATAAAATCCACAATAATAAGCTTTAATCTGATGTTAGTGGTGTTACTCTTTGTGGTCAAACTACTAATAGAAATGATCCAGAGAGATCCATCTCTTTATGCTTACTTTAATTAGTTAACAGTGTTTTCCCATCTCCTGTAAGGTCACCATTCCTGAGGTTTTACTGAAGGAGTAACATTTATTGCACCCTCTCTTCCCGGCAGATAACTTTATCTGACCAGGACGTGAAAGAATGGGGACCCACTGTCAGATAAAGATCTATTACACGTGTTCTGGAGCAAATTGGGTCCTTATCTCGATTAAATAGAGGGATTTCTGAATACAGGTTTTCAAACATGTCTCAAACGTGAAGCAACACTGCATTAATTCCACCTTGCTCCGAGTCGCTCTGGGTTTTAATGACTTGTGCTCGTGTTTGCTTTGTAGGAACAGCTTGTTTATTCTTTAGGAGGGAGCTCTGCTCTTGGGTGAGTTGCTCATGCTTGGTTTAAGCAGGCTGAACTGAATTAACTTAAATTTTAGTAAACCGAAATGAACTGAATTATTCGGGCCTCTCTGGCTGTACCTTCCTCAGCAGGAAGCTCCTTGAATTTCAAAGTAAGCTCCTTGAATTATGTTGCCTCAAGGCTCAAGTTCTTCTGCACTTAAAGAATGCATTAATGCACAATCACTGGCAGCAAGCTATGCTTCTGCATGGCTGCACCCAGAATGCATTGTTTCAAACATCTTTTAAGGCAATTTAATTCCATTCTTTTACCAGTTTTACAACAATTTCAGCTTTGTTCCCCAGCCGTACCCATTTTTGTTAAAAAGCACCTTGCATTAATTCTACAAAAGACTGAGGAATGCTTTTTGCCACTGGCCTCAGTAGCTCAGGTTGCATTTTAAGTAAAACGTAGATACAACAGAACTCTGAATGTGTCTGAATGGAGTGAGCACTCATTTCACACTCCAGAACCCACAGCCGAGCGAGAAGGTAAACTGTTTTTCCAGAGGGCTCTGGGAAAACACCTGAAGGAAATAAGTTCATGGTCTGTTGGTGCCATAAAAAGTGCTCTAAATGCATGGAATTGTAAAGTAACACAAACAATAGATACAGCTGTATGGCTACGTTTGGGCACTCTTGGCCAAATGACTTTTTTTTTTTTAGTAAACACAGCCACTATGGCTAATCAAACTTTGCTTTGAGCAAACGTTTGGACGCCCCAAGTCTCTCAGACCTTGATTAGCAAACCCAGCCTCAGATACATCATCAATAGTAATTAGTAACTGTAAGTCAAATTAACTTCCCAAGCCTAATAGATTCTCTTTGTATAAATATCTTTATAAAGAATCTTCAAACCTTGTGCCAACACTCAATAATCATTGCTTCTCTAAGCAACTGTTTAAAAACAAAGTAATCAATACCCACAATGCAGGGAATTAAATTTATTAAGGAATGGAAGTTCAGGAGGAACTGTGGAGAGAAGTGTATAAACGGTCAAAGAAGAGAATATCAAAATCCCACATAACTGCCAAGAACCTCTAAGATTGCATGTCCATGCGGGGCCTGAATGGTTAGCCCTAGAACCAGAAAGTTTTGTCCATGGGTTCCACATAGGCCACACATATAAATGTCCAACAGGGTCCCACCAGTGTCCCACCAGGGTCAGTGATGGGACCAGGAGAGGCTAAACATGGGCCCCATCTGGGTTGTACAGTGCACATGGAACCCATGTGAGATTAGGGTGGACTGTAACAATGGTGCCCATTTAAGAAGCCCAACTGGGTCTCAGTAACACATGTACAAACCCACTCAGAGCCCATGCCCACCTGGAACCCACATAGCCCACATTTCACCCATGCGAGCCCCACATGAGCATTTTGGCTGGGCTGCTGAAAGGTTTAGCTGAGTGTTCAGTGATGTGGGACAGCAACGTTCTCAGGCTGTATTTGAGGTTAAACTAAACCTTCAGATCCAGCAGCTCTAACCACACACACACTCACCACTCGTTTTTCTCTGAAGTCGATGCCCACTGTGGTGATGAACTTGGAATTGAATTTGCCGTCCGTGTACTGGTACAGGAAGCTGGTCTTTCCCACCCCAGAGTCCCCCAGGGCTAGGAACTTGATGAGGTAATCATAGTCCCCATCAGACATAGTGAGGGCTGCTTACTGACCTAAAAAAAAAACAAACAAAAAAAAAACCCACACACAAATATATATAAATTAAATAAATAAAATGCTATATAATAAAAAATACAGAGTGGAAAAATGCATAGAAGGGAACTTTGGTTGTATAATTATACAAACTGACTACTGATGATCCACAAGAACATTATTGTTGGTAAATGCACTGATCATTTTTATGTATGTAAGTAATAAGTAATTGTGACAGTCTATGGACAGAGTGTGGAAAGAATAAGGTTTGTTTCTCCTCAACAGGCTCAGGCCAGTGTGGAGGTGCAGACATTGTAACAGGAAACCCAGAAACACCCAATCTCCACAGAAAGAATTTCAGCCATTTGCAAACGCTGCTTGTCTCAGTGTGTTGATCATAAACGAGAAGAATGAGGCTCTTACCTCAGAAGCCTTTTTTTTTTTTAAAGCTATCCTCAATCACACAGTAAATGTGAAATTCTTTACAGGCTACTTTTCCTGCCCCACTGAACGTCAGCAGGAGAAGCTGAGGAATGAGGAAACTGGGTGGACAAACCGGCCTCTTGCATTTGTGTGCAGTCACGCCTCAAAAGCATCTCTGCGTGAGTACGACAATCAAAGGTTTTACTTTTCACTGGAAGCTTCTGAAATTCAACCTGGGATCCTCTTGGGCTTTTACCTACTATACCCTCAGAGGCCACTGCTTCACTGGGGCAGTAATGTCAGGGGAAAACCTGTGAGGCTCTTGCTCAAGCAAAGCTCACTAATGACTGCATGAAGCAGTAGTTTTTTGGGTATGAGTGAAACTCATAGCAACTTTTACCAACTAAATGTGAATTTATTTCAGTTCATTGTCAGCTAGGTCAACAACTAGAGACAAAATGCTGGGCATGTCAACAGGCCTGTAGGCAAAACATTTTTGGCTTAAGGATTATTTGGATCAACTGAAGCGAGGCAAGATTTACAGTCCAAGCCCTAGGTTGGGCCAAACTTCTGCTCAGGCAGAAGAAGCTCCTCCTTGGGTGGTAGTTAGCCAATTGAATACAGAGATACCTGAATACAGAAATGTAATACATGGCCATAGACATATACACACACACAAACATATGTTATGAAGCATCAGGAATATAAGGGGGAAACAATTTATGATAATTTACATTTTTATTTAATAATCAATTTCATTATTTTTTTGAACATTTTTAATGAATTAAAAATTAAACATTAATGAAATTAATTAAATAGAAATAAGGTGGAGGTGGACTGAGATGCATTTAAGCCCAATGTTGTACAGCATGGTTCTTTTTTTATATTGTAACATATGTGAAACATAACCGTTAACACTAATACAGGAGGCAAGTCTAGTCCAGAGCACAGACAGCAAAATGCAAAACTGTCAGTCATGTTTTGCATAGAACTGGAAAAACAAACAAACAGACAAACCATGTAATGATATGAGCTAATTTGTATATTAAAGGTAAAGGTAAAGGTAAAGGTGCACGTATTTGTCACTGTACACTGTACAGCGAAATGTGTCCTCCGCATTTAACCCATCTGGTAGTGAACACACACTCACACACACACATGTGTTAGGGGCAGTGAGTACAGACACACACCCAGAGCGGTGGGCAGCCAACTCCAGCGCCCGGGGAGCAGAGAGGGTAAAGGGCCTTGTTCAAGGGCCCAACAGTGGCAGCTTGCCAAGCCCGGGAATCGAACCCACAACCCTGTTATCGATAGCCCGGCGCTCTAACCGCTGAGCCACCACTGCCCACATACATTATGCACCATGTACCAACTGGATTTGAAATCTGATTAACCAAAGACATTAAAATGGCAAGTCTAATCTACGCTGTTAAAATGTCATCTGGAACAAATCTAGAAACAGCTCAAATGAAGGTGATTATATGTAGTACATTGCCTACACATATGACCTTTATGGCTGGTGTATGTTATTTTATGCACATACATGGTATAAATGGAGAACCAATATACTGCCAAATACTAGTTTTATATGGGCTTTGCTAGCCATTTAGCTAAAATCTTGGTTGCAACAACTCACATGAACATTAGGTGTTGCTCGGAAAGCAAACAGAGAGTTTCATTTGTAGAGCCAACAGTTCCATTTAAAGATGAAGCCGATGGAGCTCATGGAAGGAAAAGGTATGCAGATTTGGTGGCTAAGGTGAGAGAGTGTGAGTGGAAGGCCGGAAGACATACATTAGACCAGTAGAGATGGGTGTTAGCGGTTTTGCAGCGCAGTCTGCTGTGTCTTTGCTGGTTAAATTAGGATGGAGAGGACGGATGCTGAGGGCAGCCATTAAGGAATTATCAGAAGTAGCTGAGAGATTGGTGTAGGTGTAGGTCTAGGTGTAGTATGGCGGGAGATATAGATATAGTCTGCAGTGTGCACATGCTGTTGGTATAGTGTTACTGAGGTTGTGAGTAAAATCCTGTGAAATCGCATAAAGTGAGCTTGGAGGGGAGTGGGTCTGGGACGCCAGACTTCAGTGCTGAGTCTTCTGGAGGTGCCAACCTTGTGACCCCTGTGAAGGGCTTGTGATGTAGTGGGTGATTAGAGTATGAGGGAAGGGAATGGGCTGGGCCCTGTGTGTGACCCCAGGTGCAGGATTTTTTTTTGTATTATTTCACAGGTAAACGTTTGTTACTTGGTCAAATCTGTAATCGTAGTGATTTTGTGTGGCATGATGGTTAGCGCTAGGTGTACCCCCTGCTGCCTAGCTGGTCCATATTGACTGTGTTTAATTGGCTGAAATTACCTTAAATACCATAAACCTATATTTTCATGATCAATATCACAGATGAACTGAATTAAAAACATGGTTTTAATCATTATGAGAGTTAACCAATAAAAGTGTTTACAAAGTTGGCAACTTCTCCAGGATTACTGATTTCAAAGAGGACTTTCTGGACAAGGTATAGTTGAGGTAATGTTAATCGTTAACTGAACAGACAGCTTGTGTCCATTATTCTGTTTAACTCTCCTGTTATTAAAGCTGTGGGCCATATTGCAGTATTGCAAAAGTACAGAACGTTCAATACTTACAGCTCAAATTGGGAGCTATAGGACAGCACACATTCAGTGCACAGCTGCAATTACTGAATTCACTGTACCAATGAACTGGGAGGATGCCAGTGACATCTCCTTACTGAGTACACTTAATGAGGATAGTTTGCATGCTGTTATAAGCCTTTTCTTTTGGACTGTATGTGTGTTTCACGGTACACTAACCAGAAATAGGCACTTGTTACAGCGTGTTACGACCTGCAGCTGTAAACCCTGCGAGAAAGCCATGGGGAGGTTTATAACATTCCTACAGTACAACTGAGCTCAAGGGTTGGATTTATTAGTCTTACTTAGTGCCTTTGCCAGCAGCTCCTTACAACATTTCCCTACACATAGAGCTCATACAGTCAAATCAGTAGGGCTAAACTGACATTGGCAGAACTAAAATGCTTTCTCTGCTTAGCATTTTTACACTTGGCCCAAGTGTGCACAGCGACAAAGCTAAAGAAATACCATGGATCACAGCTGTGTTTTCTTCAAAACACAGTGCAAACATGCACACTCTACACAAGATCACTCAGCCAAGATAGCACATAAGTGTATATAAGAACACTCCAGCACACACACATCTATGATAATTTGCTTATTGATCTATTTATTTAAATAATGTTATCGTGTAACCTACAGCAATGTGTTTGAACTTTATTCAGACCCTTTGATGTAGCACACCAAATTGTTAGAAGGTGCATTCCGTCTGCTTGAAGGATCCTTATGATGTGCCTAGAACTCAACTGGAGTGCACCTGCCGCAACCTGAATTGATTGGACATAGTTGGAAAAGGTCACATCTGGGTCTATAAGGGCCTACAGTTTCACTGCACTGTAATAACAAAAAGCAAGCCCAAGAACTACCTGTGGCATTGCAGTCAGTTTGTGGCAAGGTACAGATAATGGCAAAGATGTACAACAGTATTTCCCCACATCTGCCTTTGTTTTAGAATTTAGGGTCATTTCGTATCCAGTGGTTCATGGTTGTATTGTATTTAAAGTGAACGCAGGCTGAGGTAGGATATAGTTGAAAGCGCTAAATTTAAAACATCCAACATAATGTCCATACGCTGGCCTTTTACCATTTTGTGGAGGGAAAAACTCTGTTATGAAGCTTCAGTGCAACGAACGTGTCGAGTGCTTGTGATGCGGTCAGCTAAGAGCTAAGCTGAAAGCCTCACAAGCACCTGTGTTTGTTTCTGTTTTGCTGGAGCGTCATAACCAAGCAATGTCTCTGGGTAAGCATGTTCTGGTGTTGGTTTCCCCTCCACTGAACGGTAAGAGAACATGTGTGGACGCTTGGGTGGATGTTATTACCACTTGTTAGTACTCTCCTCAAATCACATATAATGCTTCAGACACAGGAGGGTGATGACTGACACATGCACAATCGACCCTCGCCTCTTTTCGAACTGTCATCCCTGCATCTTCGCCGGGCAACCAACACACCCGGAGAAACGTGCCGGATACACAGCTCTGATGCATCAGCTAACCAATGTCTAGGTTTGAAAGCATCACACTGAATTGATGTGGGAGAAGAAAGACATCTACCCACCTGGAGAAAACAGGGTGTTCTTTCAGGCTTCGGCTGCTGATGGCAGGCAGCATGACCTAGGATTCGAACCAGTGATCCTCAGGTCATAGTGTTTTTTAATATTTTTCACTTTGTGTCACCTGGTTTTGAATGTTTGTCAAATGTCTGAATGCAAATGTGCTTTAAATACAAAAACCTTTTGGTTATAGAGTCCAAAAAGCTGCGACACAACCAATCAGTTTGTCTCAAAGGTTTGACTGTAATGAAAATGGTTTTACAACCCCAGGTTTCTTGTCAGGGCAAGTACAGGAACAGGATATGCGGGAACAATCTACCAGCAGTTACCAGCACATCTCTGATACGCATGGACTGACAGCAAAGCTTGTTCAAGTCAGGTCCATTCCCAGAGACGGCAGGCATGAGAAACTGTCATATGACTTCAGTATGAACAGGCCCTCACACAAAACCCCACATTCTAGCGTTCCAACGGCGCTAAAACCTGCTCGGGACCATAAGCTGCTTAGAGTCTGAGCAAATCAAGACCCCTCCACACACACACACACACAGTCTTAAAGAAAAACTGCTAGTGGTTACCTCACGGTCACTCACAGCTCTAAAGCTCTGGAGCTCTAAAGCTTGAAATCTAAGCTGGACTTAGAACTTTTATTCTCTTCTAAATGTCCTTGATCAGATTTATGGAAACGGGAAATGATCTGGTCATAGTTCAGCAGTTGAAAAGTATACCTAAGCCCATATCAGACGGGATTAAACACACCCACAGAAGTTACTATAAGATTCTCCATCCTCCCCTGAGAAAATTACAGGCTTATGCTTTGCAATAAAAAAAGATTTTCCTGACACTTTGATTTGCTCTGAAGAGTCTCAGATGTTTACTTCATCTGGGGGGTAGAACATGGTCTCTACCCTCTCTACACTGAGAGCATCAGCAGGAGGGGAAAGAAAAGGAGTAAAAAAAAAGTCAGAAAAGCAAGATCTTGTAGGTTGATTAGAAGAGCAGTGGTGGGTATTAATCACTGCCTTATACTCACAAAATCATCAACGTTTTTCATTTGAAGTGCACTGCCATCCGGATGTGAGGGTTTTATCATGTATAGAAGAAAAAGTGTTATGACAGATGCCCCACACACCCACAAACTAATCCTATCAAATTTGAATAGGGATGCAGAATTATTGCTGGACAATACTGACCAAAATTCGGCCTGTACGTGTGTCCATCTCTACAGATACGTTTGAAGTAAAGGAAAATGTGATTTGGTTTAAGTGAAACTAGTCTGTCCAACAGATGAAAAAAATGAGTCAGAACATCTGAGAGCTAAAGTCTAGCTAGAGCTAGAGTTTCTCTCCTGAAGTTTCAATCGTAACGAGTGGGCTGAACTGAGGCAGAAGAGCTCTCTCCACCTGCTTCAGTAGCTTAAAGCTGTCACTTTTTGCTGTGCTTTCCACTTCAGAAAGGCTGTAAGGATCTGCTGTTATGACCCTGGTGACAGCAAAAAGGGAGCCATCGCATCAAGCCAGGAAAATACTCCTAAAGCTACTGCAGATGACTGGGTTATCAGCTGTCTCACACACACACACACACACACACTCCACAAAATTACCCTTAAATATTTTCCTTCTGAAGATATTTGATGATCAATTAAGCAATGTGGCTATTATTCGATTAAAGACAAATCTAATCAGTCTCCTCCCACCAATCAATTGAAATAATTTCCAACCTATGCTTCCTGTATATTCTGAATGTGATACTGTACTGTATTTCAGAAATCCTAGAACCAAGCAAAGAATCATTTAGGTAGACACCTATTGGATGTGCCTAATTGAATCTTTTCTAGAGAACGGGGGAAATACCAGCTGTTAGGCTATAGGGTGTCTTATCTTTGTCCTCACAAGCAAGAAAATTGCATTTCCATTAACTAAATTTTTCAAACAATATTTACATTTTAGACATTATCAGTTGCATGTCTTTGGCTATATTACCTACATCTCTCAATGCTGTTAGAAAGAAGATCAAATGTCCCTATGTTTAAGGTTTTCATGTGGTGTTCGAACTTTTTCACAAGACTGTATTAAATCCTTGGTGCAAAAACAGCAGGCCCAAAATTAAACGCAAGAAATAGTCAGGATACGAGCCCTTTAAAATATTCAGCCGAAGTGCCGTGGAACACTTTCTCTGATCCTCCAGATGCTCTGAAAAACCCTGATATGCAAGCTCTGCAAACTATTCCTTCAGACCGAGCTCATCCAAAAGTACAGGAGTACAACAGGATCTGCTGAACCTGCTGGGTGTGGTGAGGCTATCTGCAAAGGTTTCAGCCAACCAAACAATAAATCATTTGGCTATTTGGATATCTGGTACTGAGTACATGGTGATGGTGTTTGTGCATGTGTGTGTGTGTGTGTGTGTGTGTGTGTGTGTGTGTGTGTGTGGAAATGCCACCCATCTCTGCTCCGGGAAGAAAATGCTACCAACAGTAAGAATGAGGACACCACATTTGCAACTTTAGGTGCAACCACTGCAGACACCCCAGGATTGGGCTGTGGAGCAATTTAATTGTGTTTTCTCCCATCCAATACCTTGAGAGGACTGTCGCAATCAAATCCCCACAGCAAAAACCCTGTGGAAAGTCTTCTCAGATTAGTACTAGACTGTTAGAGACTGTTACTGCAGCAGAGTGTGGCAGACTCCTTTATAATACATTTGATTTCAGAAAAAAAAATTGGATTAGATTGTGTTTACACACTTTTGGCCATATAGTTTACATACACCTTTAAAGTGACACTTTGAGTGACAAAAAGGAATGATGGGTTATCAAGACATCCAGCATATCATTAGCACTTTTTTTTTATACCACCGCAGTAAAACCTCAGTACATGTATTCTGGTGTAATCAGTTTGTGCATCTCTGAGTTTGTTTACTTCTGTTTAGTTTTCTCTCTGCGTATAAAAGGCTACTCTTATCACCACCTCTCTGTCTGAAGCAGTTACCTCTTGGTTTTTCCATACAACTGAGGCAAGGCCTAATCTAACCGTCTATCGCTGAGGTCATTTCAGTCTTAAATGACAGAAAACGTCTCACGTCACCAAATCATATGCGGGACACAACCTAACGAGCGGCAAAGCATAACACAGACCTTTTATGTACTTCTCCATGGTCTTCTTATGTTTCTATAGCGACACCAACTGAATTGTGATAGCAGTAGGACATGCATTTCTCCAGATTCCTCCTGATGATGTTTCTGTACCATAAAATAACTTCTTATCATAGTAAGGGTGTTTGATTGCCAAGTCTCAGCATTCACTCCAATATTACTTGACTGTCTATCTTGGTAACTGTAACAGAGCACAGGTTTAAAACCGATAAATAACTCACAGTGAGAGCTAGCCGGGCTAAAGTACAGTCTCCACACATGGTGGCGGTAGTCAGGGTCACCGTAGGGGGGTTGGTGTTAGGACGATTCTGAGGACCTGGGATTGACAGAGGCTTAAAACAAGTAAATTAGAACTTTTTTTTATTTCTATATAAAACTATTAAACTTCTGTAATTATTTGTTTTCTTGGCAAAAAACTAACTTCTGAGTCAATTTCAGAGCCTGCAGGAGTGAGAAAGGGTAGAGAGAGAAAAAGGCAGCAGTACGTCACCCAGTTTTCCAAGAAGAAAGGCGGGTGTAGGCTGTGAGGGGTGGAAATTAACACGTTAACTTGGTGCTAAGGCTAATGTTAGATTTTTAATATCTACACAAAAAAAACAGTGTTTTCATTTCCCTCCTCTTTTAGCTGACATTTTTAATCAATTTAGGCTTTCAGGTTTTAGCAGCTGCTAATGCTAAATGAGCTGTCCCTGCCCCAGGACAGGCAGAAGCACAGCAGACACCCTGCCTCCCCAGCCCCATATCACAGCCTTACTCCCAACGGAAAAGGAGGAGAGCAGCGCTGTGTTCAACAATGTCATATTTTCAGGGTGTAGTGTGGTCATGGGGTGCAAAATCCCTGGCAGAGCCAGCTTCAAAATAAGCAATGAGAGAACTTCATACCCCACCACATACATTCACAAGTCACAGCTCGCTGTTCGGACACAGACTGATCAGAAATGTACGGCCTAAAGTTTCTGTGATGGAAATAAAGGAATGATAGTTCATTTCTGAATGGGTCTGAAGTAAACACTGATTTAGCTGCTCTTCACTGATCATATTTACTTGGACGCAGACACTTACGTATAACGCAGCATTAGAGTGACTATTGGTTGACTTGTGTTCTGTGGCATCAAACAGCAGAGCGCCACCACAGTCTGAACTCCAAAGAAACTGCAGCTCTGCTGCAGAGGGCTGACTGAGGCTGAAGTGTGAAACTGAAGGAGTGAGGGGTGAACTGTGACGAGATCAGCAATTCTCTCTCGTGTTTACATCAATGTGAGGTTGCACCAAGGAAACAGTTCACAACCAGAAGTGCCATCACACGGCTTTGCTGCGACAAACAGCCTGAGACTGTGCATTCAGGGCCAGATCAACCTTAAGCTCAGACGAAAAAGATCAAATACAGGGTGTAACAATCCAACATATCTGTGAGTCACGAAACCGTCGTTCAACATCAAAACAAGCAGAGATTTTAACACCCCTGCCCCCGTTCCACATTAGCATATCATTCGCGCCCCAATCTACATTCATATACCATGAAGCCGTTTCGTTTCCAGATTTGACAGTGAGACAAAAAAAAAAAAAAAAAAAAGCATTCGGCAGCTCACGAGCCAATGGCTGTCCTCATGTGCAGAGTTAAAACTCTGCTGGTCAGATTTTCTGTGTTTAGTCTTTGATATTAATGCATATATCAATACTCATCTGGATTACATAACTGCGAATGTTATGTAATCCAATGGTTATGTTTTCTTATACAGTTTAATACAGTCAAGCAAACACAGACTTCGATTCCGTCCAAGACTAGCCTTAATCCATGTATGTTTGTGAAAGCCAATATTTTAAGCTATTTGTAAGACTGCAGTGTAAAACATAGAGTTCTTTAATACTGAAAAAGGGTCTGTAACCATAGTGGAACGCCTCCTTTTGGTGATATTTAGAACTATTTCTAAAGGCTTCTTTAAAAGAAAGAAGAGAGAGCCACGTATCCACCATCCTTTAAAGTGTTCTTTAGTCAGGACTATACAGAAACATGGCAACTCAAAGAACCTCAAATGTTCATGTTTTTTCACTGTTGGAAACCTTGCTGTAGATGATTCTTCAAAGAACGAATTGCTAATAACTAATAACCACACCCTTAAAGAACACCTTGTTTTAGGGATGCTTGATTTGAGACAGTGAAGCCATGTATGGCTAAATGCTAAGCTAAGTTAAGCGAGGTGCTCACTGTGGTATTGTGAAATAGCTGATCCTCTTATTTCCCTCTTGCTTGTAAACAAGCATAAAATCCTACCCTCGTGTTGCTAATTCTGCAGCTAATTCGCAGGCACGTTTTAAAGGCCTGAACAAACCAGTCAGGCCTCCACATCAGCTGGAGAAGGTTTCATATAAACACCAGTGAAAACCAACAGTGCTTCTCCCATGACTAACGATAACGTTATGTATAACGTAATGATAACGTTAATTATCTCGTAACAGTGCATGTCCGGTGTTCTGCTGGGAAACCCTCGGTCCAGGCATTCCTGTGCACTTTAATCCAGGGCCCCATAACTAAACATTGCTGCGGACTTGGTTCACCCCTTTATGCCGATGATATGCCCTAATGATAGCAGGATAATGAGGTCTACCACTCTGCACACACTGGGTGATATTAGATAAAATGCACTGCCAGATTTACAACAACATTAAGTAGAAATCTCATTGCAGTAACACGTTCCTCAATTATAAGCAAGGATTAGTGCTTTTAGTGAGTGTTTTCCAGTTTGCGTGATATCTGGCACTCATCCTTTGTATGCACTGTTAGTGTATCCAGTCAGTGGTGTTAAGTCTTTACTCTGCATCCCCCCCCGAGAGTCTCACTAGTTTAACACATTTTACAGCATTCTGGCTGATTTAGATTTTGTCAGATATGGTAAAAATAAAGTAAAAGGTTGAGGAAATTATCGGAACACAGTAAAATACAACACAGCAGTTCCACCCCCCTATGCGAGGCCAGGCATGGCGCGTATGATGGCCTGGAACTCCTCGAGCCCCTTGTTGTTTCACATCGAACACAATACACATGCATTGCGAGGTGGTTTCAGTTTGTATTGCGCTGGAACACGAGCTACAAATGTCCGTGTAAAGCTTGAATAAATGATGTAAAAAACGACAGCAGCGAACAACGAACTGTTGCAGTCTGCACCGTGTGTAAGGAGGCGCCACTGATGTATTGATGTACTGGTCTCTGGGTGCACTGCACCTGTTTCCAACACGATAAATGTCACTCACAGACTCCAGTTGGCCTCCGACAGAGAGCAGAAGAGCGAACAGAACCATGCGACTGGCTAAAACACACTCAAGTAAACACAATGGGCAATATCAGTCAGCAAAAATTATGTCCATGTACACACTGAACGTTGAGATGAATCTGCTGTCTCACCTTTAGTACAATGTAACTGACCTGGGGATTTTAAGAAAGTTAATCTCAAAAATATATATAAAAAATAATAAACTACACAATGTACCTTTTTAGACAACCTTCAAGCTCCTTCAGGCACACTTAGGAAAACTGCCGTTATACTGAATCTGACAAAGAAACAAGGTGATAGTTTCATTATTCATTTTTGAGCAAACATCGGCAGCCCTACAATATCGCTGTGGTAGGCTATTGAGCTTTGTGATGCAGCTCTTTAGGATGGAAGTCAAAATCCTGGTAAGGCAACAGCCCCAATTCCCTGGTGTCTCTTCCCAAACAGAGATGGATGAAGGGATGCCTAAAGCAGCACGAGGGGTTTTTCCCTCTCACATTTCCCTTGCGGCGAGGCTGGCAGAAGGGCGGAGCGTCAAGCAGCCCGGGCAGCGCTCCAACACTAATGGACAGAGCCTAGCCAGCAGGCAAGCGGATATGCAGATCCCGCTGAACTTAAACAAAGCCAGAGGCACTCGCAGCCAAACTGGGTGTGACGCACACAGACACACTCACACTCGAGTCCTGACAGGTTACGTTTTTTTAAGTTTACTTCCCTTTTTTAGTGCCAGTGCTGGAACTGAACCATCATAAATGCCTATAAGTGTAAAATGTGCTCACACGACAATCAGGAACCTCCACATTATCTTACAGCATAATCCTGGTGGCCTTAAATCGGCCAGCCTAAGCATAAACCCCAATACAAAGAGGGGTCTCATACAGCAGTCTGTTAATGAATGGCACACTATAAAACATTAGAGAGTTATATTGGTAGTGAGAAACATTAGACTTTGGGATGATTACTGATTTAAAGGGCCCACGTCCCTCAATTTGTCTTGTATTTTATTGTTCCCCTGAGGTCTGTTTATGAGGTGTGATTAATTCCATGCACTACAAAGGTCCTAGTTAAGGTCTATCTGCCTATTTTTCACTCTCTTCATCCCTCAGGCCCTGTGGTGTTGTGCCTCATTAAAAAAAAAAACACAAAAGCTGTCCTTGCTAATGCACTCTTTGCAACTTTTACATTAATAATCAGAGTTAACTGCTGTAGGCTGAAACATATGAAAGCATTGGTTTTTATGACATAACAAAAAAATTACACATAATGGGCTGTCTTTACTACTTCATTTGCATATATAAACAGTACAGTACTGGGCAGTGGATGGATATCATTTGAGACAATGTTTACATACCAGTAAACTTTTCAGATTTAAAAACTAACTCTGTTACTTCAGCCAACAGACGTTGGCTGACTGCAAAAGTCTTTGCATTTGTGAATATATTGTAAATTTGCATCTTCATAAACTGACTGTATAAATTGAGAAGCTGATGGTCCTTTTTGACACTATATGGTGTCCATTTACACACTATTTTATATTATTATTATATTATACTTTTCCATTATATTGGCCCTTTAAAATCCAACCAGTTAAGAATTAATTCAATAACTGTACTTCTTGTACCCTTAATGCAATAACAAGCCAGCTTGGAGTGTAATGAACTGTGCTGTCATTATAGGCAGAGCTGACTGGTTTAATGGCATTTTAACATCCTCTACCAAATGTGCAAAATCAGAATGATTAAATTATTGAATTATTATTAAAATGAAATTATTATTGAAAAAATGTAGGGTTATAAAAAGCAGGGAATTTGCTGCTTGCGGGTCCCCTAATTCAATCCTAGTTTATACCATAGCAAAAGTGCACCAAAGACTGGTCTTAGATCAGTGTAAAAAAAAGTGCACTGCCCAAACACGCACAGAGAGCTTTTTAGAGTGCAGTTTGCTTAGGCAGGGATAATACGGATGCTGTGAGTCAGCCTTAGTTCTGGCACATAAACCATCCTCATCTAATATCCCTCAGCTGGTCCTCATGTGCTTTGGGCGCCATGTCATGTGATCACCCATTCCTTAGCCTGCCGAGGTGCCACACGTGCTTGAAAACACACAGCAGACAAGCTCACATTCAATAGATCCAGAAAAATGTTAAATACAGAGAAAAATAGTGGAGTCAAAATATACCACTTTGATCTTAAGGTGGGAGATTCAATGCTGAAATGGCACAAAACACGAGAATTAGCTATATACACAGCTATATATACATATCTTCCACCACTATCAACAGGTCATCCATTCACCTTTGTGTATTAAGCATTTTTCCTTGGGGCAGGGGTTAATAATTAGTGAACAGGGTCAGTAATCAGGCATCCCCCACCATATGATGAGCCATATGCTGGGAGACTGAAAGCTAACACATGCTTCCTGGAATTTTTTTTTTACTGCAGCTACACACACTTGGAGGAGGACACTAACTGCTGGCTAGCATCACATTGACTGACTGGGGAGAGAGAGAGGGCCACCCTACCCACCCAGAGAGAGTGAGGCCAATTATGCTAATTTGGACTCCCAGCAACGGATGGCTGTGGCATCACTGTTAATCAAACCTTTGATCTCAAGACGAAAGGCCTGACACTTCTTACAGCAGCAACTGAATCAGACTGATGTGTAAACTTTCCTAATGCACAGAATCACTTCCTAAACAACCACTCACACAATCTGAGATTCACACGCCTGTATTCATCCGCCATCTCATCTGTCTAACGAAGGGGTGTGTTCTGATTCAGTGTTGAGCAATACTGAAAATTCAGCACCATGATATTTCGCAATTACATCACGGTTTTACACAACACATTCAAAATGTTAATATATTATCAATAACAAATATAATGAGCCCATGTTTCCTGAGTGATGTTACTCTACACTGTCTTAATGTCTGAAGGTCAACCTGAAAGCAAAACTGACCAGTTTTTTGTTTGGTTGGTTTTTGTAAACAAAAAATGTCTTCACAAGCCAGACAGTGGGGCAAAATGAGGTTACCTGATTATAAAATCTCCAATTTACATCAACCTTAAAAATTACATCCAAAAGGAGTCTTACTCAGAACTGTAAAAGTTACATTGTACTTACATTAATAGCTCTTACCCAGAGCAACATAGGGCGTTTTCACACCTGCACTTTTTAATTCAGTTAAATTGGACTGGTTCGTTTTTACCTTTAGTGCGATTCGTTTGGATGGGTGTGAAAACCGTAATTGCACTCGGCTGCAGAGTTCGTTTGGGACTGAGTGCAATTACTGTTTACACACCTGTCCAAACAAATCGCACTAAAAGGTGAAAACGAACCTTGACTGTAGCAAGAATGTGATCAGACTTCGACGTGACCCAACGATCAGCTTTACTCCGCAAGTCTGAGTTATCCCACAACCGGTGCAGTTTAACCTGGTATGCTGCCAAAATGTTTACTACAGCTATTAGCAAATTTCATCTCTGCTGCTGCTCCATGCAGAACTCGGCACTAGTCCAGAACACAGGACCGTCTCCCTGTGTTACATTTGAATCATGTTACACAGGTAGACGGACACCTGTAGAGTTAGGAGTATTGCCCAAGGACTCTTATTGGTGTAGCGTGGTGTACTTGCCCGGCCAGGAAATTGAACCCAAGTCTTCCATGTCCGCTATACTACACCAACACTGTTACCCAGACTTGAATCCGATATCCTGAACAGAAGTACTGTATATGCCTGAAAATCATCAGTAAAGTTCACCAAACACAATTAAAAAGCTAAAAACGAACTGCTTGGCAGCGGAGACAACTGCGTTTTCTTGACATTATCATAAATACAATGATAATCTCTATTAATCTCTATTATTAATATTATTATTATTATTAAAAGTATTAGACACACACTGAAAAGCACTATCAGGGTGTACCAACACTCCAGACGATACATTTGGCCCAATGGCGGGCCAAAGGACTGTGTGGACATTAGAGCAGTTCATTAGAGAACGGTCAGCTATATTAAAGCAGCATGTGGAGATGGTTTAAGGTCAGCAGCTAACCAGCTGACCACAGCTGATCTCAAAGACCACATAAGTTTCAGTGTTTATGATTTATTACCTGTTGACATGGATAATTATCTCACCGGGCAGCTTTAAAGTACCCTAGTAATACTGGTTACATTTATGTATAACTCTAATATATGTAAATATAAACATATATTTTAATATACATATACATACACACACATTATATATATTTATATATTTTTTTATTTAATTGTCCCCTTAAACATACAGGAAAATAACTACTAAATAAAAAACTGATAATATATTAAACTGATATATATATTTTTTTTAAAGTGCGTGTATGAACTGCCCTGTATTGAACTTTAATATTTAATATCTTAAATGCAATTATTGTCTAATTATAAAAAATAGCATTACATTATCTTGTTTATTCTTACAATATTCTGCATGTATTAGGACAGGAAAGAGGAACCCATACATCTACTCTTCAAAAACAGGTTCCTCTTACTTCTAGACACATATTAGCTAATAAAGGAAGACTTACACATTTCCTTAGTCAGCATGTGACTACGTCTAATCTTAATTCTCCAGGCATCAGAATTACTGAGTCTACCTCTTAAGGAATATATAGGATACGAGGTTGGGAGATGCCAGGCTTTGCACTAAAAGCTAAAAGCCCTGGGTTAGTCAAAGAACTTGAATGTTTCTTGAAAAAGATGGTAAACTTAAAAGATATAAAAGAGCTAACATAGGGCCACGTGTCTTCTGATGACACATGAAGTCAGATATACCTGCATCAGAAAGCTGCCTATGTTAACAAGTCTCTCAGCTCTGCCAGTAATTGCACTGTCCTTCCCATCAACCTCAGTCCATCAGTAACGCATCCACTGGGATGTGTGACAAAGCCCTGGGAGTTTTACAACTGGGGAGTTTTACCAGTCTGTGGGCTGAAATATCACCTAAACAAACGCATAAAGGCTTTAAAACCTGGAAAAAAATATAGCCAACCTACTTAAATCCATTTTACCCAAAGAAAATCATCAAACGCATCATTTTAAGTCAAAAAATCAACTTTGCAAGAAATACACTAACTTACCAGGCGGCTACCTGAGCTTCACGTAGTCGATCTTTCTGAAGCAGAAAACGCTGCTGTGCAAATTACAACCAAGCCAGAGCCGTTCAGCAGTCTGGCTTTAGTCTTATAAAGTAACTTTAGGCTACTTTAGGCTAAAGGAGCTTTTCCTGAAGCTTAAGCACAGCCTGCATGGAGGTCCACACGGTTGGAAGTCTCTGTAGGTTGACGCAGCAGCAGCAGCAGCAGCTGTACTTCCCGTTCGACGCTTATTTCTTTTCCCACCCGTTTTAGTGCAAGTCCCGCCTTACTTCGCTGGGATTGGCCAGCAGCGGCCCTCCTCCAGTGCTGGGATTGGACAGTGGGATAAACTTGAAAACAGCCAGCAAATAGGCGGGCGGCTTAAGACTACGAATAACTAGCAAAGCCGAGCCCAGGAGGCCGAATACGGGTGGGAAACAACATACCGCATGCCCCTCCCTCCTCCCAGGATGTTGGCCAGAACGGACAGACCACCATAGATAGGCTTCAATATCTGGACACAACGGTCTGTGGATGTTAACTTTTCTGTTATTGCAGAAATTACAAAAATTACAACATGCCATTTAAAGTTATTTAGACTTTATATTAGACTTTAACTTTATATTTATGTGCTCTGTGTTACATCCCAGGACAATATGATGGACATCATTTGTCTTTTACAGCAAGGAAATGTTGAAATACCCCAAGACAAAAATAGTACATATACATACACACATATATATATATATACATACACACATATATATACATATATATATATATATATATATATATATATATAATATATATATACATATACATATACATACACACACACATACATATGTATTTGTGTGTGTATATATAAACTTATATATATGTGTGTGTGTGTATATATATATATATATATATATATATATATATATATATATATATATTTACACACAAAAGCTACTTTTCAAAATACTTTGTAAGAGTGTTCCTCTTGAGCCATCTTGTGGCTATTCTCTGTAAAAGCACATGGATACAAGAAGAAGGCCATAGATCATTTTTTAGAAAAAAAAAAAGCCTTTTTATTCAGAAACATAGACAACAGTCACAAGCAAATACTGATGACCATTTTAAGGCTTATTTGGCTTCTTCTTGTGGTGCTCCTGGATTTCTGACACTTGTTGCTTATTTGGCAAAACTCTCACGCCCGTCGCCATGCTGCTCGTTATGTTCTGCTTCAGTTTTGGTGTCCTGTTTGTTTGGTGGTCTGGTGGTCCTTCTAGATTGTTCGAACATGGGTTTGTAGATATAGAGGCCTCCTCCCACCCCGAGAAGCGTCGCAAAAGCGATCTGGTTGAACGGTATCCGCCTTGGAAGCATGATGGCAAGTCTAAATGAAGCTCTTCAGCCTATCACTGAATCATCACTGGTTTAGTCCCAAGCCGGCTGCTGAGAGAGAGAGGAAACATTGCATTAAATGAACTGCATTAACAGAACCTCAAAAAGGGTATATAAAAAAAATATATAAATATATGATTTTAAATACTTTTATTTATACTACATATAACCTCTATTTTCATTTTTTAAATAATCTTTAAGAAACAGATATTTTCTATGAACTGTGCACATTTATAAAAATCACCAAAAATATGGTTTACAAATGACAGTGAAAACAACAGACAACTTGTCATTTTTGTACTAAATTTTTAAACTCTTATTTTTTAAGCATTAAAACTAGAGTTTTTGGGGGTGCTATAATAGAGTAATGCTATATAATACATTTCCTGCGTTATTTGTATAACATACAGACTATACACAGCAACTGCAGGAGCTGCAAAGCCGACTGATGCCAGTCTATTCTTCCTATTTTAATTTTTAGTATTATTTTATTAGAAAGTGTTGAATAACAGCTCTACTAATTTTTATTTATTTTTATTTATAAAAAAAAAAAGACAACTTATTTGCAGATACCAAACACGGTAATAATCACGACACCCAATAATAGTAATAATAATAATAATAATAATAATAATAATATCGTCCACCCCCACCCTCACCCCCACCCCCACCCCCACCCCCACCCCCACCCCCACCCCCACCCTCACTCACCGCGTTCAAGGAGACAAATCAGTCGCTGCAGCTGCAAAGGACGCGGTTCTAACACTGACACACACTGCGGAAAATAGCTGATAACTAAGTATAAAAGTGACAATAATGGAGGGAATTTATTACAACGAATAAACATTAAAAACAGGCTTAATCAGCGCTGCGGCTCCAGCCTCTCACTTCACAGCGCTGCCATCTTCAGACGACAAGGTCGCGCTCAAGTACGGCAACGCAGAACGGACAAACGCAGCATTATACATATAACATAATATTTATACTTTCCTTATATTGTTTATTATCTGATTTTTTTATTTTTAGATATCTATGAGAGAATATATGTGTGTTTTATGGTTTTTACATATATTTAATTTTTTAAAAGTATTATAATTATTCTTCTTATTATTATTATTGTTATTATTACTATTACTATTATTATTATTACACTGTGGTATATTATTAATATGGACGTATTAGTACCTGGTGTTAATTTGTGATTTTTAAATAGTATTTCGGTTTTCGACTACGCTGGCGGTGACGTCACGGCCCAAACACGGAAGTGCTGTGTTTTTGGGTGCTTGTGTTTTTTTGGACACGCTGTTAATGGAAAGATGGTGTTTATCTGTAAAACCCAGGCGGGTCTTACAGCAGGATGAGTGTTGACGCTGCTGGGAGCTATGGAGAGGATCCGTGCTCGTGTCCCGTTCGGTGTGTCCGGCTCCTCCGAGCCCGTGAAACTGCGGACACGGAAATCTAAACTGTACAGTAGAAACCCCGCAGGGTTCAGGGAGCACGGTGAGACACACACACACACACACACACACACACACACACACACACACACACACACACACACAGGCACACACACACACACACACACACACACACACACACACACACACACACACACACACACACACACACACACTGCGATCCAGACTGTACCCTAGAGAAGTCTCTCTGTGGGATACTTCACAAAGCAGGGGGGTTTCTGTGGCTTGGATAACTCCAGCCAAACCCAGAAATGCAGCACATCCCTATTGGATAGATCTGAAGGGGGCTGGGTTGGGCTTAAAGGGGCATTCCGAGGGCATTTGTAATTTAGTAGTGTTCTGCAGTGCAGCAATAGACCCCTCAGCCATGTCATTTTGACAAAATTCATGATTTGTATCCCGTTGTGTTTTTTCGCCCCAGCATGATTCCTCCTAACTGTGATTTCTTCCACTAATAGAGGCCAGTCATTAATAGAGGCCAGTAAATACAGAAGTCATATGGCCCTTGAGCAAGGCCCTTTACCCTCTCTGCTCCCCGGGCGCTGGAGTTGGCTGCCCACTGCTCTGGGTGTGTGTGTGTACTCACTGCCCCTAACACGTGTGTGTGTGTGTGAGTGTGTTCACTACCAGATGGGTTAAATGCGGAGGACACATTTCGCTGTACAGTGACAAATACGTGCACCTTTACCTTTACCTTTACTTTTTTTCAGCTTCTTAGCTGCAGTGTTAGTTACTTGGCTTCTTTCTGCACTAGTCGGCTGACTGGCTTCAAATCTGGACATTGAATACAGTTTCCAGTCCTGGACTTTGTAATCTTTGGAAGGTGTTTCACTATGTGGCCAATTAACTGTGTCCTTAACTTCCAGCGAGAACAAGATCCAGGACTGAAAACTGGATTTAAGGTCCAGATTTGAACTAGACCTGTGCTGTAGTCCCTCACAGTGAAATGGAGGTGATAAAGCAAGAAATCACTAAAACATCAGGAACAGGAGAACTACAGGAGGCCCGGAAAACGATCTTCAGCTACAGGACTTTTGCAGGACTACAACCATTTTAGTGTTTCCCTCGCACACTTTCCGAACTTGAACTTGACTTATTATCTGACACATTATGGATCTGTGAATTGTAAATAGCAGAGGTCACTGCAGGGCAACCTAATGTGTCTTTATTGTCGCAGCATTCTTCGGGCTCAGTGTTACCGTGATCTCTGTGATATTTCGCCTTGTTAACTGCCTCCTGGTCCAGACCAGCTTCGTCCCAGATGAATACTGGCAGTCACTCGAAGTGTCCCATCGAATGGTGTTTAAATATCCTTTTAATTACAGTTTAAGCTACACTGAGTTACGGCTGACTCATTGCAGGCCGCAAACTCTGTGACAAATGACCTCAAATGGCAGCCATTTGTGTTTTTTTGGTAGGGATGTAGACATAAGACCAGTAATTGTGATGAAATGTATTACAATTATTAATCATTTTATTTGTTATATTGCATTTATTAAGTCACATACAGTGAGGGTGCCACCCACTGACAATATTGATGCATTAACATGCATAATGATGTGATTCTATTTAATATGATGTTCAATCTTGTGTGACCTCTTCTTTTTGGGCATAAAAATTAAAATTGTCAGATGTTCAAACAGAAAAATCCTGTGGCTACCGAGTGGTGCAGCTGTCTAAGCGTTAGCTCTGTCATCACCAGTCATTTCCAGATGATGCCACAGCCAACTGTAGCATGTGGCGTTCACCTCCAAGTGTGTTCATCTCCAGTGGCGTTGTGTTAGTGACATTCTGAAAAGATGTGGTGAAACTTCATGAGACTTAGAGGAAGCATATGCTAGCCTTCACCCTCCCAGCACTGGCAGCATTATGTGAGCGGGGGAGGCCTAACTTGTGGGTGGGGTGACAACTGGATAATATTTTTTAACATGCTGTCTGTTGATGTTATTTTCTCTATTTAACTGCTGTGTAAATCATATAACTGCTAGTGCCTCACATGTTGATCTGATATAGTCAAAAATATGTCTCACTCCTGGCATTACCCTTTGACTATGATTTGCTGTTATGTAATTATATACTCCAACCTCATCCCGAATTACGACGCTGGGTTCATGGTACTGTGTTTTTGCATTGTGATATTTGTATACACCATATTTATATACAGTTTGCACCAGACGTGTAGCTTTTCAATGTACAGTTTCACTCTCCTGTTTCTGTCCTCAAATCCTTGACTTATGTTTTTAAGTATGGCTACGAAACCTGGGAGTGGAAAGAGGGCATTCGAGGTTACTCCTACCCGCTCCTCTTTGCTGTAATTTATAAGATACTGTACCTCCTTCGTTATGATGCGGTTCAGCTATTGGTGAGTGGTCAGCAGAATATTGCACGAGTAGAGTCATATGCATTTGCTGTAGTATCTATCTGTCATATCAGCAATCACAAAATCCTAGTGATCTAAACTTTATTATTTGATTATTTAAACAGAGATTTAATAACAATAAATGTGAAGCTAACTGAACACTAACAAGACACACAGAGCTGTTTTAAAGACTGCAGACTGCAGGAGGGGGCTCCCAAGTGGTGCAGCTGTCTAAGCATATCCTTATCCCCGGTGATTGAAAAAAAAAAAACACTGGCTGGCTTCATGTGTCTTGTAGGAGAATTAGAATTGAGAGAGAAAGAATAGGAAAAAAGAGACTAGGACATCTGAAAATCACAACATACACTCTATGGAAGTACTGGGACGCCTGCTCATTCATTGTTTCTTCCTAAATCAACGTGTTTATCCTGCTTTTGTTGAAGTAAATGGCTCTACTGTCCAGGGAAGATGTTCTACTAGATCTTAGAGCATTGATGTGAGGATTTGATTTCATTCAGCAACAAGACTGTTAGTGAGGTCTAACCTCTCACCAACATTCCCAATGCTGAGAGGCTTTGTGTCCTTCTAGCCCACGACTGGCATTAAGCATGGTGCCAATAGGTTCATGTCCTATTCTATTGGCAGTACTTCTCTACAGGGACTAGATAAGCAATGGGTGCAACGTAAAGTAGCTGAACACATTGATTAGAAGGGGTATCCTCAAACATTTGGACATATAGTGTAGCAAAAATGCATAAATGTGGGTGTCCTTCAGGTAGATTATTTAAAAAAAATCAAAATATTCCTTATCATCACAGATCCTGTTGATTTATGAAGAAAGTACATTTTAATAAAAAGATATTAATTAATTCATTGAGTTTAATTACATAATCGTGACGGACCTGGTTTGTAAATGCATAAACAGAATCATGTTTTAATTTAAGTCATTGTCCTTTGGCAGATCTTTCTACCTCGAGTCCTGCAGGCACTTCTCGCAGCGTTTGCTGATGTAAAGCTTTACGACCTCGTTCGGAAGTGGGAGAATCCAGATGTGGCCAAATGGACAGTAAGAAAAATTCATAATACCAGCGTTCTTCATTAGGACTCAAGGATTTTATATCAGGCCTTGGTTCGACTGCAGTTGCCGTGCATCAGCCAATCATATCAGAGGAAAAAAATAACATTACTTTTCATTACTTCTTTTAGTGGCATGTGTTATTGGTGCTGAATTCTGAATGCTAAATTTGTGGCATGTATGTAAGTGAATGTAAGGCAGTTGTGTTTCACAGTGTTTTCAGCATGGCAAAACCAAAGGCAGTTAATTATATCTTATTAATCCACTATTAATTCAATATGAAGATCATTAGGCCCAGTTTGGAAGCAGCACAGCATGGGAGCTTGCCCAGAACTGACTACCCACTAGGTTCTGGGATGTGAACCCATGACCTTCTGAGTATTGACCAGACAAAGAATAATATTACTACTGTTCATCTTTGAACATAATAAAGATTTTGCTGACTATTTGGAAAATGACACTATTTATACATTTTCTTTGTCCAAAGTACTTCTGCCAGCTGTGTTCGTGGTTCACCTGGTACTGCTGCACCCGTACCCTCACCAACAGCATGGAAACCACACTCACTGTTCTGGCTCTCTGCTACTACCCTCTGCATGGCACCAAAACACAAAACAGGTCCGTCAGACTGCATCAGTGTTTTAAATGAACAACAGGCAATATTGTTTCGCTTTGCTTTAATGTCACGCACATTCACCGATCAGCCATAGCATTAGCACCACCTGCTTAATATTGAGCCGGCACAACAGATCTGTAGGCGTCTCTGTAGGTATCTCTGAAGGCGTCCTGTGGTATCTGGGCCCCAAGATGTTAGCAGCAGATCCAGATTCACATCAGGAAATGATGTCAGGTGCAGATGACCCTGTAACTGGTTCACCAGTTGTCCTTTCTTGGAGCGCCACATAAGACCTGCTTGATATTTTGGAGATGTTCTGACCCTCGTCGTCTAGCCATCATAATTTGGCTCTTGTCAAAGTGACAAAGTGATTCTTATGATTGCCCACTTTTCCGGCTTTTAAGACATCACCTTCAAGAACGGACTGCTCTTTTGCTGCCTAAAATATCCAGCCCTTGACTGATTCCACTGTAGGTGGAGATAATCAGTGTTTTGAACCACCGTCTGGTTCTGATGTTATGGCTGATCAGTGTAAATTGGTGTTTATAACGTGCTCCATTGACTGCACTGCAATTCTTATTTAATATTTTAGCAAAATAAGTTGAATCATGGTGTGCTTTTTATACTTTGACAGTTTTCAGAAAATGTTATTGCCTTGCTTACAGTATTGCAATATATTGCAGTACATTGAATCACAACCAATCTGTCATGATGCGTACTGTGCTGCCAGGTTCTTGTCTATACACTACTGTAAAATGGCAAAGTCAAGAGAACATATTGCCCCCTGGCCCCCCATCCACTGGAATTCCATCAATATCTACATCTATTATGATGTTCTGTACAGTGCTAATGAGTTTCCGGTGTAGGTAATAGTGGATACAGAAACATTTCAGACAGCTTTTGGAATATTTGTAGTAAAATGGTACAGAATCATTTGCATGCTCCCTGTAATCTAATACCATGAAGCTACGCTGCTTTTGAGGAACTGTCCGACCACAAACCGCAGCTCACACATTATCATTAGTCTGTATTCAGTATGTGGCATTTGTATTCAGACTTGCAGAAAGTGTGAAGTTAGTCTTATTTGTTGCATCTTTGACCACAATTCTAAATGTTTATTTCTCCTGGTAGTTGGAAGTACCTCTCTCTGGTGTCCTTGGCTGTTGTTGTTCGGCCAACGGCTTTGATCGTATGGTTTCCTCTGTTACTTCATCACATTTGGCGTGAAGAAAACAAGCTGAAGCTCATCACTCAGCAGGGTCTTCCTGTTGCGTAAGTGCGTGTGTCTGAAAGCGAACATTATTTCTCAGGCAGTTTCATTCACCTACGATTCACCTCCCATACTTTATAAAATGTGCTTCCTTATAGGGCTCTCACACTGCTGTTGTCTACGCTGATAGACTGTGTGTTCTATGGCAAGGTAACGACACACAACAATCTTATGGTTTTCAGTGTTGAGAGGGAAGGACATGATGGGCCAAAATTAAACTAATCTTAAGCCCTCAATTGGTATTATTTTTCTATGCATTTCGTTGCATTTACATATTTATTTATAGCTTATCATTTGTTCTGGGGGTTAAAGGTCTTTGTTAACCTCAGATTTGTTGTTCTTACAGTGGATCTTTGTCCAGTGGAACTTTCTGAAGTTTAACGTTGTACACAACGTGGCAGAGTTTTACGGGACGCACCCCTGGCACTGGTACTTCTCTCAGGGCTTTGTGGTCATCATTGGCCCTCATCTCCCCTTCTTCCTGCATGGATGCTCACTGGCCTCCAAGAGACACAGAGTACTGCTCATAAGCATCGTGTGGACTATCCTGGTTTACAGGTGAGATTTTTGTGCACTCTTCGAGCACTTTATTAGAAACACTAATACTGAGTAGGGTCTTAATTTGCTCATTTCTTTGCATGTGAAATATTAATTAATAATCAGTTCTGTGATTTTGAGAATTGATACAGTATTCCAAAACTTGGCAGTACTTCAGAATATCGATATTTCCTTACACCCCTATTTGAGAGACTTTGTGGTGGCTTTGTGGTGCATTATCATGCTGAAGACGGATAAACTGTGGTCATAAAAAGGATGCACATGGTCAGTAACAATACTCAAATATGCTGTTGGATTTAAGTGATTTTTGATTAGTGTTGACGAGCCCAAAGCGTGCAGAGAAAACATTCCCCACACCATTACACCCCCTGGGGCAAAAAAAAAAAATTATATATATATATATATATATATATATATATATATATATATACACACACACACACACACACACACACATTGTTTTTGTATATGAGATTAGGAAAATAAATAAATGCTACTTACTACTCACTGACCACTGACTAAGAGACTGTGCACATTTTCTTGCAGCTTTCTAGCCCATAAAGAGTTCCGGTTCATCTACCCCATCCTACCATTTTGTATGATATTTTGTGGTAAGTATTTCAAACTCTACAAAAAGAAACCTGTCTTAATTTATAAGAACACTAACCAGAGCCCAGTTCCCCAAAGGTTTTAGTTGTTAAGACCATTCTAACTGGTAGAAACAGTGTTCCCTTTGTGAATCTTTGTGCTAAGATGCTTCCTGTTTAATGGAGTCTAGCTGAGTTACTCATTGTATGCAGTGCCTACTTAACTAATTAAATCTTTACCTGTCTGTCAGGTATGTCTTTGGTGAAGCTTCGCACCTGGAGGAAGCCTGCTGCAGGCACCTTGGTGGCGATTAACTTGATTCCGGCTTTATACACGGGTTTAGTCCACCAGCGCGGAGTCCTGGACGTCATGGGTCACCTGCAGCACCTGTGTGACATCACTGACCCCCAGAGCTCACCTGCACCGGAGGTTCTGTTCCTCATGCCCTGCCACTCCACCCCACTGTACAGGTGAGTTACCAGTAGACAGGTGTCAGGACCACATGCATAAGTATGATGCAAGTGCTTCACTGTTTCATCAGAAAATACCCTAAGTTAGTTTGTATCGTCAAGGATCCAAAAGATACCGCTAAGCTTAGATACTATTAAATACAAACATCAGTATGAAGACCAGAATACTCAACATACACTACACTACAAGTACTCTTGGATAAGATGGGTCTTCAGTCTGCTTTGGTGCCAAGAAAAAAAGTCTGGATGCTAAGTAAAGATCACTGGATCCACAGTTAGTGTTATTATTGTCATTATTTTGTTAAACTATCAACAATAATATCAGTTATATTATTTAACCTGCTCAAATTATATGGGCCAGTGAATATTGCATTGACTTTTTAGCATCCACATTTTAATTTGTAGCGAAGCCATGTTGGTTACAAGCATAAAAAAAGAAACTTGCTTAAATACATTTAAAATGACTTTTATTCCCCAAAACGTTTATGTGGTGCCCACAGGTCAGTGCTTTTAACTAAAGCAGTTTTAGACATGATCTCAGACTGAAGCACTAAAGCTGCTCTTACGTGCTTAATCTCACTGAATCTCAGTACTTAAATGCTAGGGGCAAACTAATTGTGGTCTGGAAAGTACTTGTTAACTCCACCTATCCTCTCTTCAACCCCCTCTTTGCTTTTTTATAAACTGCACTGTTTAGGAAAGTTTTGTGGTGGGTAGAGGAGCTGCACGTTTTATAGCCAAGACATTTTAGCAGTATTCCCACAGGTTAAGGAAAAGGTTTGTTTACTGAAACTGGCCAATTTTTCATCATTATTGGGGGAAAAGATATAGAATTATGGCCTGACAGCTCAGTTCTTCACTTAATGGCTGCCTTGTTTCTGTTGTGGGGGAACAAGTTGTAATTTTCCAAGTAAAAGTTAATAGTCAAATTGAACCTGCTTTTAAAATCTCTGCCCCTGATTGGTAGAAAGATATCAAGCCCTGCCTTTTGTTTTGTCTGTAATCTGGTACTAAGGATGAATCCTACTGGCCAGAGTACAAGTTGTTGGTCCTTCTTATCTTTATTAATTTCTATATAAAAATTAATGCTGCCTGAATTTTGTGTAAAACCAAAAGGTTACGTCTCATTCCTTTCTTTTTTTTTCTAGTCACCTTCACTGTCCAATCAAACTGCGCTTCCTGGAATGCCCACCGGATCTCACAGGAAATGAGGATTACATAGAGGAAGCAGCCGTGTTCTACGCTGACCCCATCCACTGGCTCAGGATGGCATTCCCCAACAAGTCCACACTCCCCTCACATGTGGTCTTATTCGATTCACTTGAGAAGGTATTTCACAATCACGGTAAACTAATCACAGTAAACTCATAGCGTATGGTGGCAGTGACTGGAACCACAAAAATATAGCTATTTAATTTACCATTAAAACCACCAGTGACGCTACTTGAGAGTTTTATATGTACTTATGATAAATCTGGAAAATTAATGGACTTTCGTAAAACTATGATAGATGTGTTTTCATTTTGTCCAACCATTTATTGTAGGACATTTCTGCTTTCCTGGATGGAAACAGGTTTGTGAAACAAGCTGAAGTATTCCACACTCATTTCCCTGAAGGCCGAGTTGGGAAGAGGATTTTGATCTATGGACAATAACTCAGAATCAGTGCTCCATTACTAGCTTTTTTAATGTAACACTAATGTGTGCAACTTTTCTAATGTGTGCAACTTTTCTAATTAAACACTGGTTTTGTAAACTGTCTCATTTCACTTCATCAGTTTCTTCTCTGGGAAAAGAAGAAAACATGAAAATAAATTTAAAATAAAATCATACAATAAAACAAGCCAGGAACTACAATACTACATCTTTTAAAATAAAGATAAAAACTTTTTCAGGGAAAACTGTTTTTATTGTGAGGTTTTCATGCATATTGACTTGCCTAACAGCAAACAGAAAGGATTGTGTTTTGCAGGATTTTTCGAAGTTAAGCCAAAAAAAAGAAAACCCAAGGTCACTCCTCCATAATTTCTAATAGATCATCTCTAATCAGTGTTGACATTTAACAGCAGTAACAAAAAAAACAACCAATGCACACTAACTACTGCAAAGAAAGACATATTGGAATAACCCCATGCATTTTTTTTCAGTAGAACACACTCTATATATTTGGTCATTAGGAAAAAAAAGAAACACTGTCCTAACCAGAATTTTCTTTTTAGCTGATGATTGTATTTTAAGATACATACAGAACAGCAAGTAGTCTAATTAAATCAGTATTCTAATTTTCTTTTCCAACATGGAACACCAGAACAAAAATCTGATAATTAACTTTTTAATGGGCCCGAAAGTAAGCCAAGTAAGCTTTGAAGAAGCAACACTACTGACTCCATTTGGATCTAGCAACAGCTGACCACAAACAAAGAGAGAGAAAGAGCAAGAAGACATTTAACCAGCATGTACATTTGTGCAAAATCACAAAAAAAAAAGGGGGGGGGGGGGGGGTAACAGGAAGACAATGCTTTCATTTGTCATAAAAAAAAAAAAAAAAAATGCAGCTTTTGCAACAGGATCACTTTAGGTTAAAGGCTACAATAGAAACAACTAGGATTTGCATTGTCTACTAGTATTTTGGGTCGAACGGCATTGGCCCCAGCTCTATTTTGACTTCGGTAAAGTGTCTGTCAGACCCACGTCCCGACCGAGCCCACTTCCGGTCCCGCGGGTGCACAGGACGGGAATGCTGGTGCTTTCGCTGCTGCCTTTGACACTCCTGCTCCACTTTGACCTTCGACCCGGGCCCTTCGAAGGGTCGACTGCAAATTTACAAACAGTAAATGTTTTTTTTTTTCTGTCTTTTTTTCACCCTAAAGCTTCATGCGTCGCTCACAGCAAGTCAGTCAACATGCAGAGGCTACTGTGTCTCAGACCTAGTAGTTAAAAAAAAGCAAGATAGGAACACGGTGAGCTCAAGCGCCGAACAAAGACATGCAGTCCACAGGTTAAAAAGCCCAGAGCACACCAACCAAACACACTTCAGACACGGACAGACCCAAACGCAGGTTAGTGCTCTGTACCTGTATTGGCTGAGGTGTCTTTAAACAATTCTCACCCCTTCACACAGGCCCAGGTGTCTTCTCACTTCTGAGCATTCGACATACAACCAACTGCCATCACTGAAACGTTAATGTGTCTTGAAAAATCTTTGGCCAGTGTGCCAAGGGCTTTACATGAACCCGTTAGATGTTTACACCTGTAAAAACACTTGCCCAGTCTAAAACTTCGGCCTTTCCTGGATTTGCAAACGAGCGGACTTGACATATGTGTCATTGTAAAAGTTGATAGGGCTGTCAAGCTATTGAAATCTCTGCTGTCGAGTAGTTCTGTCCACGTAATTACCAACTGGACCAAATCCCAGTGAGGTTGAAATGGCAATTTACTAGCAGGAGACTCCAGAGACCGCGTAAACAGAAGCCAATATGTTGCGAGGAAATACAGTGACATCTAGACAACAGCCACAAAGTGGAATGCTTACACTACAGTGCGCTTCAGACAGGAATGAGCTGTTGGACTTTCTTGTTTTTCATACCACATCCTGTTTACCAGGACTTTCATGGCAAGTATGAGCGTATGTATCCCAGTAAAATTCCATTCACAAGCTGCATGTGGGTTATGCAAAGCCCAGACATTTCCAGTAAAAGTATCCCAATGTCCTGGATGTTCGGTGTGAAAGGGGCATAATATTACCCGTCAAAAAGGCCTTAAAGAGGAGCATTTGTGAAATGACCCATAATTTAAAAAAAACAAAAACACCTTCTAATGTTATTAACAGGTGTGCATCAACTAATTGACTAAAATCAATAACCACATTAGTTGGCAACTAATTTCATAGTCGATTAGTTGGTGATGTCACCATGTTTCTCTCCCCAACTAGGAATGATTCCAGATGTACGTGGATCGTGGATTGAAAGCCAACCAGTGTGGTTTACCATGGCAGTGTGGAGTACCGTTTTAGTGCCCCTGTTACTTCCTATTCCCTCCTATTCCCTCAGTCTGGACACAGAGCTGCAGTGAAAACATACAGACTGAGCAGCTGTCTGTCTGTCTGTCACGTGAACAGAGTGTGTGGATAAAACCGTTAAAAAGCCTGGTGTGTCGCTCTGGTGTGTGAGTGAAGAGAAGAGCTATATCTGTGAGGCGAAAGGAGAAGTCTTTAAGTAAATTAACCCAGAGCTGTTTTAAATGAGAAGAACTGCTGCTGATTAAAACACGAATGGGAATTCCCGTAATGCTCAAGATGACATCTGTTCACGAATAAAATCCCACCCCTTTAGCAAAAACGCCCAATCAACTTGCTGGTAGCGAATAAAGTCAGGCCTTAAGTCAGGCAAAAAATAGTTAGTCAGTTTGCTGGTAACGAATAAAGTCGGGCCTTAAGTCAGGCAAAAAATAGTTAGTCAGTTTGCTGGTAATGGATAAAGTCCCGCCCTTCACAAAGTCTGCCAATCAGTTTGCTGGTAATAAGCAGAGGAGGGTTGACGACACTATGGCTCTGGTCAGACCGTGTCAAAATAAAAAGTACTAATACAAACAAAGCAGTAAAATAAAGTAATTTCAAACTGAAGGCTAAAATTAATGTCTCATATATTTTCGTTTCCCTTTTTGCTGATCTGATAAAATAACAGAAAACTGATTTAGAGAAATTTATTGCTGCTACTTTTTAATAATTATTCAACTCTCAAAATAGTCATTATTTGTTTTAGCTGGTAATACATCAATCATACACAAATGTGCAGATTCTGGTGTCAGTATTAACCATGGTGAGACCTTGCGGAATAAACGTGATGGCATTAAGCATCATATAACATACCTCCAGAGTGTTAGACTGGGCAACTGATTAAACTAAAAATGGAATTAGACGTTCTTACCTTGGGCTGTAGCGTTTCGAATATGTATCCCCAAAGAAGTGCCTGTATATGTAATCATCCAGATCCTCAAAAACGTCCTCATCCCCACCCTGGTACGCATCTATATCTTCCAGGTAGTCCTCAACGCCGCTGACGAAGTCTGTGAACAGCATTTGATCGTGAATAAAGATCCCATTGTGAAAGAAGTTATTAATGAAGCTCTCCAGCTCGCTCCAGTGATGGAAATGGCCCACTTCTTGCTGGAGGTAACTGTGGAGAAGCTGGTTGAACTCATCTGCTCTTATAGGGTCCATGGCTTTGTTGAAAAGGCTCATGGACTCCTGGTAGGCGCAGTCAAATACACCCGTACAGCCTTTGGGCACTGCTCTCTGTCCCGTAGTGCTTTGCTCTTTCTGGGCACCTGATTTGCGCGTGTTGGGGTCAGTCTGGAAAGAAGATTCCACTGTGGATTTGCGGGGATGTTGGTGCAGAGGCCTGTGGTGCTGCCAGTGGGGGTCTTCCGCTTGTCTGTTACCCTGTTCTTTGAAAGTTTCTTCCTGGAATTCCTGATGTTCCATTTTTGCATCTTTCCTCTCGTGGGACCTCTTCTCCTGTTGTCGTCGGTTTCTGTCAAACATGGTGGAGGCAGAGTCCTTCAGGTGCCTGAACGTGGACTTGACGGAATCTGAGAACTTCCTGAGGTTCTCCTTGACTGCTTCCTTGGCCTTTTTGATCTGCTCCTTGTGGTGGTGCACAAACTCCTTAGTGGAATTCTTCACTGCATCAAATGTCTCTTTCACCTTCCCCATCATCCCATCTTTGGATTTCTTGGACTTGACCTGCCGGTCTCCTTTGGATCTCTCCTCCTTCGACTCCACGTAGAGTCGTTCCCACAGATCAGAGCGCTGCTGCTCAAAGCTCAGCTTCTTCTCAAGCTCCTGAAGCCGTGTCTGCAGTTCTTCTGTTTCAGGATCCTCTTCAGCCCCGGAATCCTGCTGGCTCAATTCCTCCAGCTCTTCTTTCAGTCTGTCTGTCACCTTCCGCTCCTTGTCCAGCTCCTTCCGCAGCACCTGGGCCTCTGCCATCAGTGCCTCCTTCTGGTTGAGGAAACTACGGACCCTCTGCTTCTCTTCCAGTAGGTGGTCCTTCAAACGCTGGTTCTCAGACAGGATGGAGTCGGCGCCTGCTCCTTTTTCCTCAAGCTCGCGGATCTGAGCACGCAGGTGCCGCAGTTCATCCTGGAGTGCAGACAGAGATGCCTCTTCACGCTCCAACGTGTTCTTCAGTGCCCGGTTCTCCAAAGCCAGGTGCTTCTGGCGAGACTCCATCTCACTCTTGGCCTGCTGAAGCTGTTCAAACAAGTCTTCTCTCTGAGCCTGTGTTTAACGTGAAAATTGCAGAGCAGAGTTAACAAGTAGACTGGTTAATTTCAGGGCACTGACCCAACACAGACAACCCAAATACCCCGAATAAGTTGAGCATGCTGGCTAACTCGACTGACCGGCTCTGCTATGAGGCATCAATAGATCGTCTTCCATGTCTAGTGAATGACAACCATGAATCACTAAGTTCAAGCCTTGCTGCCAATTATAGACTGAGGAACAGAATGACATTCAAACCCAATAACACACATTACTGATATTAGAAAAATTTAATTCTATTTGTCATTATCATTTTATCACCCATTTCTACCTTATTCAGCCTTTCACATTTGCTTCAAATCAAGGAAACACAATAACATTTAACCGAACATGGAGCGTTCACAAAACCACATAAATGGTGAATTTTGTTGCAGCAACTCCTGTCAATACAAAGTCGAACCAGTCAAGAATCGTACAGTAGAAATGTAGTCATTTGCTAGTTTGCTACTGACAACGTTCAATATTGCATATTGACATTTATTGATCATAACAACCTCTGGTAAATGATTATGCGCCTGATCAGTGTATATCAGTTCTAATAGCTTTTCACTGTTAGACCTACTATTTAATTGCAATGGGCTACAGCCTGTGTAAAGGTAATGTGAATAACTGGTAAATTAAGGCATTATTTATGTCGTTATTGTTATTTTATTATATATTTATTTATTTAATTATTATTATAATAATATCATTATATTTTTACCTGTAGTTCGACTTCTTTTGCTCTGAGATGCTGGTTTTCTTTGGTAATCTTATCCATAATGCCTGTCAGGGACATCACCATGTCTCGCTTGTCTTCTAAGTCTTCCCTCAGACTCTCAACCACATCCTGAATGTACAGAGACAGCACCGTAAGAACGGGCTCTTGAATAGCACTAGGTCTTGAATAGTTTTTAGTCTGAAAAGTTAAAGGACCAAAAGTAAAATGCACACTTTACCCCCCTTTCCCCAAATGCAGTCAATCAGCCAAGACATGTTTGGTGTTTTAAGTTTTCTTCTTCTTTAGTTTTGTAGAGAAGCGACAGGTTTCAATACATGTAACGAAGGTTCATATAACACCACTTCCCATGGTGCTACATGGGCTAAATAACTACATGAGCACATGCCTTAAAGTAGCGGGGGCCAGGGGTTAGTTTGCGGATTTCCCTGCTCTAACAGACCAGGCGGGGCTTAGCGAGGAGTGAGCAGGGTAGAAAGCAGCCAACCTACGGCTTTTCTGCTTTAGACTTCACCAAGGTGACCAGCGAGTGTCATCAATCAGAAGGTCACCGCCCCCTGCTACGTTATTAAGGGAAAATCCTCTCTATTTTATCATCAGTTAAAGCAGAGTTACGGACACAGCTGAAATGATTTTTTACACTAAGATTTGGAACAGCAAAAGTATCATTTATCACCATAAAATGTTTTTGTTGAAGTAATCACTTGTTTTACACAAACACTACATGGAGTATGAGTGTGAAAGTGTTGTAGATAATATATATATTTATATAAGTTTTCTTTAAATAGCATAAAGCTAATACTAATAATAGCTAATAATAATGTTAGTTCCATTAGCTTTGACAAAATAAAGATGCAAAACACAAAATACACCTGGTTGACTTCAAACACTGTGTGTGTAAATTTGAATATAATGTATTTTTCTTATAAAAGGAAAAAATGGTTTCTACGAGTCTGGGAGTTCTCAGTAGCAGTAGAGCTGAAACAGATGAAATTACAGTGAATACAGAAGAATCTGAAACAAAGTTCACCAAATAGGGCATGCAACAGCAGAGGAGACAGGACCAAGACAGACAGTCATTTGAGTTCTTGCACAAGAACGTATCATAATCTCAACCAGCCAAACAGCCTGGGAAAGTCAAGGCCTAACAGTAATAATGTGCAGACTGAAATTGTGGTCAAAACTGACACTAGTAACTATGAAGCCGATACCTTAGAGAGCCGATTTCTGACCGTTTAGAACAGAAATCTGAAACTGAAGGTACTTTTCCATTAACCTTATTGAGCTTTAGACCTTAAACAGAGTCCAAATGGGACACCTGTCTTTGTACTCGCCAGGTCCGTCATCCTAAATATTTAATTAAAGCTCCAAGCCATTCCACAGTGACTGGACAATTTACCTCCACCACATTCTACACCCAATGGACCTTCACATAAATCTGCCCGAATCCAGAATAACATTTCTAAGTACTAGTCCAGCTCCAGACCAGCCACCCTGCACAGTTCAGCGCTGTGTTGAAGCTCTAACTTTAGCTCAATTGATCAACTATTAAAATCAGCAAATAATTGTGATAATGACGATGATGGTGATGATGATGATGATAATAATATCAAAGGGTTTCAGACCTTAGTGTTGGTTTCTTTCTCTCTCTGACACTCATGGAGCTCTCGAGTTTCACTCAGCTCATTCACACGGGTCTTCTCCACCATTCTGTGCCTCTCCTGTATCTGCACTGTGCCTGGAACACACACACAGATACAGTGCTAAGGGAAAGTATACAGAAACCACACATTCAACCACTTTAAAGGACTAATCAGTTACAAACAGTTACAACACAATAACAACAACAAGACTTTTGTACCAATCCTGGTTATTTACCAAGATACTGTAAAAATAAAGCACTTTCAGTGGTTTTAGGAGCAAGTAATAAAATATTTACAACTGGATAAACTAGACAGTCCTGAGGTCTGTTGTTAATACTGGCAAACCTGGTGCTTCATTTTCCCTCACTCTACAGCAGTGGGAAATGGGAAATTCCAATTGCAGCCCAATCCATCCTGTGCTGGGGTAAACTTAACATTGCAATCCCAAACACGGCAAGAGTGTTTTGTGGGATCCAGTGTAAAGGGCACACAGGTTTTTACAGTATGCTTTTCTAGAGGATATTCAGTGATAAACTGGCTGGGCGTTTTACTCTGTAGATAGTACAAGTAGTACCCCACTAAATCTATCTAACCAGGACTGACTATTCTCTTTGTGAAGTAACATGGAGTTATAAATATTATTTTAATACTGACAATATCCAAATATATCCAGAAAAGCACATGATGGCATTTTATGATGTAATTGCTGTACTTGACAGGGCAATATAACTGCTGGAATTATTAGCACCATCTACTAACAGCCTAAAAACACTTAAGTTTGAGTTAGCTTTGTTGTATTCATCTTTACTGCTGTTTAAAAGAAGGGCTACACCACTGAACAGATTTCAGACAGACACCAGGACATATCTCCAACCTCATTACATCTATCTACAGTAAACATGGTCGTTTCTGAGGAGAGCCCCCTTTAATAGGTAAGACACTATTTATGCCAGACTTGTATTTTTTCTGGAGATAATATTAAACATTTATTTAAAACAGAACCACTAGGCCTGTTCCTAAATGTGTGCAGTAAATGAGTGTTAATGAGTTTTATTGCCTGCTGTACTCCAGCAACTCTATAAACAGGTCCACCTGATTTGCCTGTTCAGATCGTTTACTGATTCAATCGGCGGTGTTACACTGTGTGTAGAGGGTCCAGAGTAAAAACTGTTCAGAGAGCATCAAGATGATGTTTCCTACAAAATAGGATATGGGCTACAGTGAGAGTACTGAAAAGAGTACACTGCACCACCAATGGAATATTCTGGATTAATCTGCTTGTTACCTGGTGGCAAAGTAACTTAACTGTAAACCTGCCTGCTTCCATACCGTGAAGATCCTGACCACTCATTTAGGACCAGCTTGAAACACAAGGCTTAATAGAACAGTGATAATTAAAAATAACTGATGACTAATTATAAATTGTGTTTATTTCCTATATTTTTATATTTTATTTTATTTAAATGTTATTCATCTTTTAATTACAATTATTTTTAGCATATTTTTTGTATTATATGTATATCTTCTATTTCTAAATAACTTTACTCCACTTTTATCTTATGTAGATCTTATATTTTATCAATTATATTCATTTTACCTTTTATAGTATTGTTTCACGTGACTGAACAGTAATCAAAGCATTTCATTAATAGTTGTAGTGTTAATGATTATGTACACTATATGTGCAAAAGTTTGTGAAGACCCCTTCTAATCAATGGGGATAAGGTAGGGTGGTAATCATCCAACATCCTGACCTTACGAACACTCTTGTCACTGAATGCAATCAAATTCTCACAGCTCTGCTACAGAACATAGCAGAAAGCCTTCCTTGGACAGTAGAGACAGCTACTCTTTTTTTTAATACCCCCGATTTTACCAGAAACAATGAATAAGCATGTGTCCCAATACTTTTGTCCATATAGTGTAAATTATATAATTTGATTGGTTCTCACCGTAGAAATGTCCGAAGCCCATGCTAATGGCGATGATGAGGGCAAGCAGGATGCACTTGTTGAGTGTCCCGCTGACCTGCCGCTGCTGCGGGGCAAAAACACGAGCCTCCATGTGCTCCCCCACCTCCTCCTCCTCCTCCTCAGCACCACCCCCACCCTGATACAGGATTCATACATTACTAACTAAATACACACGTTTACTCACACCCTTTCCCATGGAAGGCTCATTCTGTTATTCTGCAAACATATATTTTTGCAGGAGGCTGATAATCATCAGCTCAGTAACCAACCAAACACACATTTTAGTGCATTAAATATCAAGCACGCCCTCTGCACCGGGTGTGCTGCTTTCTCTGTAGTGAATCCCCTGTAAAGTATCATCAGGAAGTGCTAAATGAATCACGCCAACAATCCATATATTCACCTGAGATTATAACTGGACGCTGATTGTCTTGGTTTCTAACAATAGCAGTTACATCTATTCACTTTCTCGTCACCCACCATTTATGATCTACTGAAAACATAGATTTGTCCTAATTTAGTCTTTGCCAATTCCCACCCACTACTTAGCAGCGCCTCCATCACAAGATGCTACCAGTACTGGAAGGAAGAGGTGTAGCCGTGCTTCCTATGAGTCACGTAAAGCTCTACTGCATCTTTAACACAACGGCATTGGAGCTCAACACACTTGGAGGTGACTGGAAGAGATGGCGGTCCACCCAGGGCCAATCTTAGCAATACTTATGTTCAAAACTGTGACTTCACTATTAGTTCACATCCTAGGGGTTCTGCCACTTTGTGGTGGTGTCCAAAGGCACACTGCAGACTTTTCAGTGTACTATAACAATCCCAAAAATGCACCGCAATAAGTAGTTTACAAACTATATACACTAGTGGATTATATTATATTATAGAATTCATCACATTGTTTGGACAGGAGATTTGTGCAAAGCTTATCTGAAGAAGACTGATGTTCAGTTTGTTATGCACCGCGATCTGCTGTGGCACAGCAGTGAGGTCACACACATAAAACCCTGTTGAATTCTGGTCAATATAATAGTGACCTGGGTTTTCACATGTAGGGGATAGTGAATAGGGCACAGTTTCGAACACACCTCCGGACTCCTTGCCACAGATTGCTGTGGCATCACTTGAGACTGAACTTGCAATCTCCCAAAGACAGGGCACTTAGACTGTTGGGCCACTCAAGAGCCCACAGGACATCCTTTCATAATTCAACACCGTTATCTTATTTCTGATTGGTGCATTAAAAATAAGAATACATTGCTGAGGTGTAACATTATGTTATGCACCTCCTCTTTCTCTCTGTGCACCTCCTGCTGCTCCTCCGGCTCAGATCCAGCCGTGCTCCTCCTCAGCCTGCGCCTTCTCACTACCGGGCTCGTCTTTGTCTCACCATCCTCGTCCTCGGTGCTGGTGCTGCTGGAGCCTCTACGCCCAGGATGCTCTGCTGGTAGGACTACATACACAAACAGACACACAGATCACACAGGGAAATACATATACACATCACTGTACACTGTGTAAACTAATGTTCAGAATGAAAAACTCCTGTTTAAAAGTTTAGTGAAATGATATTTTCAGTAGTATAAAATTTATCTGGTGACAGAATTCTAACAGACTTGTCCTTTGCAACTATGTTAATCACCCTACTGAAGAAAAAAAAATAACAGCCTGGCCAACCCAAGCTGCTCAGGCTGGTTAAGCTGGTTGACCAGCTTAGCTCTTAATCAGCATATATGTTTTCTTTGTGTTTGATGGTTTAGCTGCTCTACAAGCATGATCAACCTGACCCAGCTAGACCACCAGTATGACCAAGTTGGAGCAAGATGTTCTATTGGATGGTCAACCAGCTTGGTGATGTTTGTCATGCTGGTCGACCATCCAATAGAACATCTTTGGGATATGGTAGATTTGCAGCATGAACATACTGCAGAAAGTTCGGGATGCAATTATGTCAACATGGTTCAGAATCTCAAAGGAATCTAGTGAAATCCATGCCACAAAGAATTAAAGCTTTTTAGAGCGCAAAAGGAGGCCCTACCCAACCAGTGGTAGTATAGTGTTCCTAATAAAGTGTCTAGTGAGTGTATATGTACCACAACAAAAATGCCAAACTCATGTTAAACTTCTGAACAGTGGTGTACAGGATGGTCTGAAAACTGATCAGATCAGTAACTACTTAATCAGAGTCATCCATGTTTTTATTATTTACATGCTGAGTCTCGTAAACACACATACAGTAATCACATCTTTGCTGTAAACACAGTCGTCCAGCATGCAGAGCAGAAAAACAGGCCGCCTGTGTTGCAGTGATTAGTTAATACACTGGCTAAAACAGTGCAGCACTGTTCGCAGAAACACACTGTTACAGCTTGCACTGCCCAAAGCACTGGCAGATGTTCCCTAATGCAGCACAGCGGCCACAAAAATCCATGTTGTGCAGGGGAAAATGACCTAAGGCTTATGTCACACTTGTATTTTTTCATCATGTCTGACCAGTCAGTCATCCAGTCAGCTGAAAATTTATATCACAAAAAGGGTGGCCAATACAATAAATAAAGCATGAAGAAACTTGAAGACATTCATACAATATGCATCATGATATCTCATTAAGCTTCGATAATAATGTAAATCTGAAAATGGCAATAAACAATATTGGTATCATCTGTATCATTCTGAAGTACCGTATGTTAGTGGCTAGTGTAGAGCTTTGTCATATAGTTTGCATTTTCTATGGTGGTAATGTAATTACTATAGAATTATAGTGCTACAAACTGGACCAGTTTCTAATACTACTAAATCATTTATACCAATCAGCCATAACATTAGCACCACTGACAGGTGAAGTGAAAAACACTGATTATCTTCACCTACAGTGGAATCTGTCAAGAGTTGGATATAATAGACAGCAAGTGAACGGTCAGTTGAAGGTGATGTGTTAAAAACAGGACACATTGGGCAAGCATAATCTGACCCAGCTGGGTCAGAAAATCTCCAAAACATCAGGCAGGTTTTGTGGAGCTTTCATCTCAGGAGCTTTTCTGGTATGCAATGGTCAGTACCTACCAAGAGTGGTCCAAAAAAGGACAATCATTGAACCAGAGACAGGGTCATGGGCACCTAAGGCTCATTGATGCAATCAAAGGAGGCCCCACCTCACAACTTACAGGACTCAAAGGATCAGATCTGTTGTGGCGGCACAAGCGAGACCCACTTAATATTAGACAGTTGGTTCTAATGTTATGGCTCAGTGTTGTGTATAATGTTACAGTCTTAAGCGGCCCAGTTTGGGCTTGATTACCCATAATGACAAAACCAAACCTTTCCAACTTCCAAATACAATTTTGTTGGATGGACATCCATCTCTGTAGAACTCAATAAATCAGGCTTAGTGGCAAGACAAAAGCTATTGTTAAGTAAAGGCATAATGCAGCCTGATTAGTCTGGCAGAACAGGCAGTACAGGTCACCTGGGTAATACCATCCCTACGGTGAAACATGGCGCTAGCATGAAACATCTTGGCAGCATTGACAAAAAGACTGGTAACGATTGAGGGATGGAGGAACCCGGCCAAATAAGGGAACATCCTAAAAGAAAACCTCCTCCAGAGAGCACCCCCAATTCAGGGTAGGTTGGTGGTACACCTTTCAACACAACAATGACCCAAAACATACAGCGTAAACAACACCAGAGTGGCTTTGGGGCAAGTCTCTGAATGTCCTCGAGAGGCCCAGCCAAAGCCCAGACTTAAACCCTGTGGAATATCTGTGGAGAGGCTTGAGGATGGCAATCCACAGACGCTTGCCACACAATCTGATTAAGCTTGAAAGGATCTGCCAAAACAAATGGGGAAGAACTGTCCAAATCTAGATGTGCAAAGCTTCTTAGAGATGTATCCAAGAAAACCTGTAGGAGTAATGCTGCCAAAGGGGCTTCTATCAATTACTGAATAAGGGTCTGAATACATTTTGTAATAAGAAAAAGCTATAGCCGATCTAACATTACGCAGTCTAGTATTTGTAAGATGAAAAGTCCTAAATCTAGACTACACAGAGAAACAGACAGTGAGGATTAGCCAGCATGTTTATCAGCATCAGACGTGGTCCAACATCACAGCACACCAAACCTGGAGTGTGTGCTGTGATAAGCTCTCTATTTCCAGCTCACATTGGGGAATGTGGTTTGTTAAGGGCCACAACACAACTAGGTCAACAGCCGTATTGTGGCATTTCCCACACGATAACACACACACACACACGCACACAGAGCATGGTGCAAAGTAGTCCACATTAGTAATATACACACACAGCCATTGGCTGGAAGTTTCATCAGCCGCCAGTCAGACTAAAGTGGCAGAACCTTCGTTCCACACCACTTATAACACACACACACACACACACACACACACAGATTTAATGCAGATGCAGATACACACACACACACACACACACACACACACACACACACACACACTCTAACACTACACTGGCGCTCCACATCACTAAGCCATTCACACATCAATTGGCTGGAAGTTTCATCAGCTGCAGTAGTGTCACAGGATGTTATGCCACGTTGCTCAAAGCACACACACATACAAATACACACACACACACACACACACACACATTCTCATAAGACAACAAAACAGAAGCCAAGTGTGTGTTTTGGACGATGCAGGAAAGAAGCACCTGAGAAATAGGGAGTGTTGAACAGCTGCTCTGTGAAGTGACCACTTAAGCGTCCAACACTCCTGCAAACCCCACGTCCGATCCTTAGCCAGCCTGCAGTCGCTACAGGGAGACGGACAGCTGTGGCCTTTAGGCTGAGTTTACATTCATTCAGTACATTCATATACAGTGAGAAAATGAAATCATACTGCTTCAGTTTTCTTATCTATTTCTTATCTAAGTCTAGTTTGTCTAGTTTGCAGGGATATCTACAGGGTTTAACAGTACATGTATTCGTACTGAATTCTTACAGTACGGACCTCACAGATAGGCGCACATAGATGTGTGTGTGTGTGTGTGTGTATATATATATATACTATTATATAATTTATATATTACATAGATTACTATTTTATTTTTTATCATATTTTAGAAAACACTGTATTGTATTGTATGCATAAACTGAGTAAAAGGAAAGTTTAGTTTTTACCAGAACAAAAATGTCTTTTTCACGTACGTCACTAATGCCTACTGTTCCTTATATCGTGTACAAATTTTATGATAAACAGGCCAACAGAAGTGCTCTAAACTAACTTGCAATAAATGTTAAATGTTTTTCATTCCTCTGTAAAGTTCTGTTTTTGTTCTGATGATATGTAAAGTTTTTTTTAAGCAAATAAGTGAACAAATCCTCTACAGGTAACAAACTTAAATCTGCAATTTTTCAGCTAAATATTGCGAGCACAACTCTCTTGAGCATATTGAGAAAAATACATAAAACCTTACAAAAATGTGTCATATCCTTCATATATGCCAGTGTGTCTTTTTTTATTAAGTACATCCAGCAAATAAACAGAGTCTGTATGTTACAGTGTGCAGTAGATTGTTTTCTGTAGTGGATTTGTAGTGATTTAGGTCAGAAAGTAGTCTATTAACTTCTCTAAGAATAGTCAATGATTAGTCAGCAGTTTGCTAAATGACAATGCATTCTACGGCACCCGTCAGACACACATTTACAAGCACTCAGAGGCCTGACTGATAGCTGTTGAAATTGTCTGGTATAAGTTTCATATTTAACGGTTTGGGTTAAACAGGGCTTTATTGACATTATTGCGAGTTGAAAAATTGGGCACTAATTATTAATCAGTATATGCGAATATATATTGCTGATACCAATAAAAAAATGGGTGATCAAATTCGTCTGATATTATTGGACAACCAATACATCATGTTGTGTTATGTATTTGTATTGGGATATCACAATTTTTAGATGAACTCTTACACACCTACCAGTCTTTAAAAGGCTCTAAATGGATTGTTCTTGTTCAATCAAGTCCATTTTATTCATTTTAAAAGCTCTGATAACTTTATTGATTCTCAAAATAACTCACTGATTAATAAATTACCAATATATTCCATATCAAAAGACAGACTCTTTTGTTAGCTGCATTAGACTTGCAGCTCAAGTGTAAAACTAAAGAAGTAGTCTTTAGAAAGTGTGTGTGTGTGTGTGTGTGTGTGTGTGTGCGTGTGTGTGTGTGTGTGTGTGAGTGTAAAACTCACTTGTCTCTGCAGCACTGAAAGTGTACTGGCTGCTTGATGAGGTTCCAAGGTAAAGCTCCTCATTTGTTGCCTCCTCATCCTCCTTAGCAACAGGCTCCTCCCAGGTGCAGAGCTCCGTCTCTCTGGTGTCTCCGAGGGTGATGATGTCAGAGTGATCACTGGAGGAGCAGAGCGTTACATGCTCCTCCAGCCCCAGCCCTTCTGCTGCCTACGCACAAGAACACACAGACTAATAACACCACCACACACTGTAATTACGGCATAAGAATTACTAGTCCCGGGTTGATTTCACAGCAGCAATAATAATTCACATACAGTGTTTCAGGGTCGTTTCCCCAGATACCAAATAATTTTGCTATCAAAACAAACATCATCTGGAGATCAAGTGGCTGATTCACAAATAAGCGTTCTCGGTGAGCTATAATTAAGAAGCTAAAAGGTAAGCTAAAATTAAGGATGTCTATTAGCTCTATTAAGTATTAGCTCTACTACTACAGTCCTCATTTTGAACACAGATGAATATGGGGCCATATAGGATCCTGTATCAAGTCAAGATACATTATATGTCCAAATGTTTGTGGACACCCCTTCCAATTAATTAATTCAGCTACTTTAAGTTGCACCCATTGCTGACTGTTTTGACAGATATGCAAATGCAAACAAACTGTTTGTCTAGTCCCAGTAGAGAAGTACTGCCAAAGGAAAAGGACTCTCTGGTGCAAATACAACTGAACTATTGGCAACATGCCTAATGCCAGATGTGGGCTAGAGGGCTAAAAAGCCCCAAAGCATTGAGCTGTGGAGCAGTGGAACTGTGTTCTTTGGAAAGATGGATGGTGCTCCATCCAAAACCTTTGGAATGAGTTCAGAGATAAGGCGGGGCAGTGATCATCCAATACCTTGACCTCACTAATGCTCTTGTTGTTGAATGCAATCATATCCTCACAGCAATGCTTCAAAATCATGTCTAAAGCCCTGGTTGAAAAACGATGACGAAAATGAGCAGGTGCCCCAATACTTTTGTCTCTTTCGTGCATGTTTTATATATGGTCTCCAATTTCATCTTGTTAAACATATGCCAAGATTTTAAGGAAGATCTGGGTTTGTTTTGAGATGCTTGAGAGATGTTTTGAGCATGCATTTGCAGAAATGACCAATCCCAGTACATCTGTATATCTGCTTTATGCAAATGTTCTTTTTTAAGGCAGATTTTTGCAGACATCCTTAAGTACAAATATCTGCTATGCTTGGAAACAGAACTGCAGTTCAGTTCCTAAGCCACCAGAAGATGGTCAGGTTTAGCAGAGCCTTTTTATTGGAAAGCTTAAAATTGCTCTGTTCTCTGCTGACTGTCACAAACTGTACCTGTTGGCCAGACTCGGCTTCTACCACAGTCTCCTCTCTAAGAGTGGCATCTAGAGAGGTGTCTCCAACTGCCTCTGCATCCTCATCTGAAAACAGGTTCAGAACAAGCATTTTAAACATGAGAAGACATTACACAATGCTAAATGTTCATACAATTTTAATCAATGGTCCTAAAATCAACACTGTGAAAAGAAACAATCCTCTATAAAAACTTTTTTACACCGGATACAACAACGACAGTGAAACACCACATATGTAAAAAGTGTAGTGTACAGCTGGAGCCGTTTCTGAAACGTCACCTTGTGGAGAAGCAGGTCGATCAGAGACAGGAGCCTTGTTTGTCTCCTCAGGATCATAATCCACCCCGTTTTCAGCTCCCAGAGTCTCGATGTCTGAGCCCTTTAAAATCACAGCGCACGGCTTTCATTAAGCTCGGTCATATGGTCTTCAAAAGCACTCGCTAAGTGTTTCATACTCAACCAAGTGGTTTTCTACTGGTAGTTCAGTCAGTGAATATTTGTACTTGTGTTTTACGTGCTATAATGAGACAATTCCCTTCTGGAAATAATTATGTTCTCTGTACAGATAGCTTCCTGTAAGGGAAGTACTGCCAATAGAATAGGACTCAAAAAACATGAACCTATTGACACCATGACTAATGCCAGACGTGGGCAAGAGGGGTATAACGCCCCCCCCAGTATTGTGCTGTGGAGCAGTTGAACTGTGTTCTCTTAAAATAATGGATGGTGCGCTATCCAATACTTTGAGGTGGGGTGGTGATCATCGAACATCCTGACCTCACTAACGTTCTTGTTGCTGAATGCAATTAAATCCTCACAGCAAATCACACCAATGCCCCAAAATCAATTAGAAAGCCTTTCCTGACTATAAAGAGAGTACCTCCAACAAAAGCAGGATTAACTCTTTATTAATTCCCTTGATTTTAGAAGAAACAATAAATAAAGTAAAGGTGTCCCAATACTTTTGTCCATTTGAAACATACACTGACCCACAGAAATTGTATATCTATCGGTCTGTCTATTTATCTATATCTCTATCTAACAGCTTACCAAGCTAAACAAAAACACAACGGTCACTGAAATTTCCATGCAGGCAGCCTGACATGACACAGATATTGTCAGCCTGTGACCTCAGAGTGAGACGTTCAGTTCCACGACCCAGAGGAAAATACTCACCTCGTTACTGATAACAGTCCATCCGCACGAGGACTCTGTATCACTGGAGCTTTCTGACATCTTGTAAACAGCTGGCATAAAAAAAAGCATAAAGGTGAATCAAATAACATGCAGCCCCAAACAAGGTCAAGCATATGGCACATTTCCATATGCAAATCAGCCCCGATCTACGTGTGCACTTAGTACCCTATGTTTTGGAGTCTGGCTGCAACTGAGCCACAGTACAGTGTCGTTTACATACAACCACACCATTTGGCATGCTGTGAAAAGAATGTCATGCTGACCACACAGCTGGTGAATCATTACTTCAGTACACAGTGCTTCTACAATCCTGGTATCTCTGAACATAAAGTCTGCAGAGCTTTCGGAAATCTTGCAGCACAGACGGAAAGAAAACCATTGATTTACACTGAAGAGCAGCCACAGGCCAAGCTGTGCTCCTTTAAATAGAAAGGGGAAGCTTTCATTATTTTGGGTGAAAATGATGGTGGCAAGAACTACACAAGACTGTTTCCCCACAACCCCACCACCCTTTCACTGCTCTGTCACATCAGACAGTGAGCTGGAAAGTGTCAGAGGGACGCCCATTAGCTCTACTCCGATGGGACAGTCCTCATTTTGGACTCTGTACTGATGGGTATGGGGCCAACATTTGATCCTGTAATGTAAGTCATCCAAGATATACATTATATGTCCAAATGTTTGTGGACACTTCTTCTAATGAAAAATGCATTCAGATACTTTAAGTTGCACAGACGTGCAAATGCACACACACAGCTTGTCTACTCCCGGTGGAGAATCACTGCCAATAGGACCAAAAGTAGGACTCTCTGGAGATGACAAACATGAACCTGTTGGCACCATGCCTAAAGCCAGACATAGAGGGGTATAAAGCCCCCCAGCATTAAACTTTGGAGCAGTGGAACTGTGTTCCATCCAATATTTTTGGGATGAGTTGGGGAGGTTAGTTGCCACTAAAACATTGACAGCAATGCTCCAAAATCTAGAGAGGGTCACCTCAGTTACCTTCAGGCAAAAATCCAACTCTGGCCTCATGTTCAACTCTAAATATCCACCTGATCCTGATGCCTTTAGACTTTCTGGTGTTTGATGTCAATGTCTGCACCAAGCATCTGCACTGAAGACTTCCTTACATGCAGTTATGTGCTGACCACCTGTAATATTAAAGTGCAGAAGCCCCCCACACGACTTTTAACAACAGTAAGGAGAGACAGAAACTCTGAGGGCTGGTGCAGCTGGCTGACTGCTAACTGCGCCATCAGGAGGCTCTGCAGTGGAAGATGGCTTAGGAAACAACGCTAATTCAAGCTGAACGAATAATACCCAAGCTTAACAAACTCACAGCCATTGCTAATATTAAGCATATGGGTAAGTAAGGCACTCCTACAGTGAGTACACAAAACTGTCAGACGTCAAAGCTGTTGATGAGCTTCTAAAAGCCTCTACAGGACTGACACTTCAAGATTTCTACCGAATCGTTCGAAAAGAGCCAAATGTGGTCAAGATAAAGGTGCCTGTACCTGTCAGAGATATCTTTAACCACAGCCAGAAGAATTGGTGAAATGTCCTCTATGCCAGAGCTGCACTCCGCCTCAAAACACCAACGCTGTACCAACATCAATAACAAAGCGTCGTGCCCGGCAGAGGGCGCCGCATGGGAGACGTAGTTCGGCAAAGCGCACAGCTTAGAGGGGCGAAGCGCTGAGCGGGGCTGGAAAGACTACAACTCCCAGCACGCAAAGGTGGCAGCGCCAAACAGGTACCATGTGACTCTTGAGGAGCCTGAAACGTTGAACGTTGGTTTGTTGTTGTTGGATGTTTTAGTGGTTTAGGTTCCTCGTGTAAAACTTTTTTATCTGGGGGAAATTTTTAATTTAACTTTTCATTAAAAGCAAATGAACAAAACATCACACAGATGCTCACAACATCACAGATCAACTGTAATAATAATAATCAATAATCAAATTCAATAAAATAATCAAATTCAAAGATTTTGCCAAGCTAAATATGATGTTTAAGTGCTTAATTGTCTGATATAATAAACATGCTTAGATGTCCCCACCCTTTTACATGCATATTTAGTTTAAAAATAAAAATAAAAACAAAAACATAGTAATAATCATATTATTTTTTTTACATACAGGGTCAAATACATGTATACATATATTGATATTATCGCCAGGGACTGAGAGGCTGCTAATCAAGAAAGAGGTCCCTGCTCCAAAACCGCCACCTTCAAGTCTGACTCAAGTGTTTTATCTTCAGATGAGGCAAAGATGTTTGGAGAAGTGAAGGTGATCTATTCAACCCCAAGAACACTGTACCGGCTGTTAAGCATGGTGGTGGTAGTATTGTACTCTGGGACTGTCTGGGACTGGAATGGTACATTATATAAAGTGGACTGAATAATGAATAATGACTACCTCAGAATTGTTCAGTAAAACCTAAAACCATCAGCTAGACGGTGAAACTTGGACACAACTTGGTGTTTTAACAGGACAGTGACACCAAACACAATTCAGAGGTGGTTGTGAAAATAAAAAGCAGGCTAACATTAAGATTTTTGGGCTGGAAGTCCTGATCTTAACACTATCAAAACTATGTGGACTGTGCTTAAAGGTCAGTCGGTGCCAGAAAACCAGCAATTGAATAAACTAAAATTAAGAAATGGTGATTATCCAACCAGAATTCTGCCAGAAACTTGTTGATGGTTTATATTGTTGCTGTCCAATGTAAGTAGGGGCAGTGGTGGCTCAGCGGTTAGAGCGCCGGGATATCGATAACAGGGTTGTGGGTTCGATTCCCTTGAGCAAGGCCCTTTACCCTCTCTGCTCCACGGGCGCTGGAGTTGGCTGCCCACCGCTCTGGGTGTGTGTGTGTGTACTCACTGCCCCTAACTCAGTAGTGTGTGTGTGAGTGTGAGTGTGTGTGAGTGTGTGTTCACTACCACAGATGGGTTAAATGCAGAGGACCCATTTTGCTGTACAGTGACAAATACATGCACCTTTACCTTTAATCCAATGTAATCTCCAAAACAGCCATTTTACAGGAGGAGGGAAAAACCTAGAAAGATTGGAAATATTTTATTCCAAGTAGAAAAGATAGAAATACTTTATTTCAAGTTAAGATAGAGCATTTCTATTGGTCCATTTATCCAGACATATTTACACAGGGTACAGAGCAGCTACAGGGCTCAAAAGATGGAGAAAATGAAAAACGGCCAATAATGGAGATACAGGTTTTTCATTTTCATTCATAAATGGGTGTAGAAGGCGTCCTGGTCATTTTTTTGGTGGTCTAAATTCTTTAAATCGACGCGCAGCAGGTGTAATGTATAGCATAATGTTTATGTATAGGGGGCGCTGCTGTGCAAAGGCCTCCGTAGCGCAGAGCCATGTAGCGCCAGCGTAGCAGCGCTGCTGGGGTGTTGCCAAGGAGACGGAACTACAACCGGAGCCCAGCAGCCTTCGTCCCACTTGTAAGCAAACGATTAATAAATTAATACCTTTAATAACTTCATCTGTTGATATTTAGCATTTTTCATTACTCTTTACCTTCTGTAACACATTTAATCTTTACAGGCAGATTGAAGGTTTACTTTTCTGCGCTTAATTTGTATGATTAGCATTTTAACTTTTTAATTTTACTGCTTAACTAAATCTAAGAGTACATTTCAAAGACCTGAATGACAAAAAAAACCTAAATTGCTTCACTGTATTCACGCTAATATTGGAATTTTTAAGTCCACCTTAAGTAGCTGAGGAGCAGTCACGTTCTGCAGCCGGACACTCCAGAGTGTGACTGTTAGCTGCTGCACTATTTAAGGTGGACTGGACAATTCCGTGAACAGCAAACCTCAGCCTCTTTTTAACTAGAACTCTTCCATATTTTAGGATCTTTTCAAGCTGAGATGTCCCAAACCGAGGAGCAGCAGCAGCAGGGGCCGCAAGAAACAGCTCTTGCTCCATGTGCAAACCCGGGCAACCCGGTGTTCTCCTGCATAATAAGGCCAAAGACCACCTCCATTTCTCCATGGGTGAAACCCCAAAGCCCCCTGTACAGAACAACAGCAAGTGAGTATGGACTGAGAGCCCCAAGCTTTGAGTCATCGCCATGTTCCTACCATCCTGTGTCTCAGGCCTTCTCTCAGCACCTCGGCCAAAGTGGGATGTATCGGGACAACTCTTTCAACACCAGCCTGGACCGCAGCAGGGTGTATGACTGCCCCAATCTTCAAAACACCATCTGAGTAAGGGCTGGCAGTCAAGAAGAGCTTTCCTTATCCAAGCGGCCTTGTGTAAACTGATGATGCCTGTGAAGAAGCCTAAGGACTGTGTACAAAACTTCTCAAAATGCGTCTTTAAATATTACCTGCCTTGTAGGAGTGACCTGCTGTAGCCCTGGCATATGCTTGTTCCACCTAGCCTGTAATAAAAGTTCTTGCAACAATATGCTGAAAAAATGCCTTAAAAGGAATGTTTTTGCTTTTCTTTGAACTCATGTTTTTAATATCTTATGTATGGGTATTCCTCCTATTAATCAAAATGACTGCATAATCTGATGGGAGAGTGGTTTGGTGTGAAATGCTCCGTTCTGGAGAAAATTACAGAGCCAAAGTTATTTACAGTGCTGGTGAATGGAACCACAAAGAGCTGAGGAGTTGAATGCCTCTAAAAGCTCCCTACACCAAATGAATAGACTGCCTGATCCAGAGGACTTGTTTTATTTAGAAAAGAACATTGACAACACCAAAAACCTTTGGTTATGTGCAATAACATTGGAGCATGTTATGGAAAAAAGTGAAGGTCCCAGGATCCAAGGCAGACGAAATCCTGGTGAATTAACCTGAATCCCACAGTTTGTAACAGGAATCAACAGATGCCCCAGGCCTGGGGTCAAGAAATACTATTTAGGTGTTCTTGATAATTAACATAGGATTAATATTAATATTAATTACATTCATAAGGGATTCATATAGGAAAACTGCTCCTGTGTGTGCAGAGTCAACACATAACACAACGATAGCCATTTCAGGTTCAACCAATATGCCATCGGTGCAGTCCTGAATTATGACTATGAGTGAATTACTCCAAAGCATAACGCATCATAAGCAGATTCTGCATTAATTTATAGCACCGGTGACACAGTCGTTCCTCATGAACTGGATATGGTGCCTTGGACAATCTCTCGGATCTTGTCAGCGTCTGCTTGTAGAGCCTGGTTGTTTGGATCAATCTTAAGAGCAGCCTGGTAGTCCTGAAGCCCTGTGGGTCAAAAGGTAAAAGTTTTGCTTTTCTTAGTTGTTGAATGTCACCACCCTGAAGGCTATCAAAATGTCCTGTTTGGGGACATCTCATAGATTTCAAGTCAACATGTGAGTGAACCACAGAATTGTTTTACATGAAGTCTGCTTATGGTGTTGTGTGGGCTCAGATTCCAGAAATAGTCATAATTCAATTTCACACAATCGTTTGTCTCTGTGCCTGGAAGTCTGACATATGCTAATGACCTCTATTCTAGATGGCCTGTATTGTGCCTTATTCAAAGAGCAGCTTGGGATGAAACAGGCCTTATAACCTCAGTGTGAATGCAGCTGAACTAGCTGCATAAATCAGTGTCTGTAAGTGTGCTGTTTTTGCAGCGTTTCACACATGGACTGTACAGAAAGAGGAATAAATTGTCTATTTGCATTCTACATCAACCTTTTTATAAAAAAAAAAATAATAATAATCAGGAGGAACATTTGCGTTTTCAATGATATGGTCCTTTACTTATTTTTTCATGACCTCAGATGTAGTCCAGCAGACTAGCAGTCATGTCCACAACTGCTAAATGTCAACAAATAGATCTTGCACCACTTTATCTGGCATCTGTTGTATACGCTACCTTCCACATACAGCTCCAGCTCACAGAAAGCAGTTCCTCTCCTCACATGGGCCTTCAGTCGGGCTGCCGCATTGTCAGCAACAGCTGGGGTCAAGAGCTCCAGGGCCTAAAACACACACAGTGGTGTACAGACAGTGTTGAGGTCAGCAGAAAAAACTGGCTAAACCCAAACAGAAGATTGCTACAGTAAGAAAAACAGCAACCTGTGGAAAGTGCAGATTCTAATCCCACAATCTGTTCCACTTTAATGTTGGAAACAATAAAAATGTTTGAAGTACAAAATAAAAAATTAAATCATGTATGAATATCAGGCAAGTATGAGATTTACAACAATCCTTGACTTTCTGAGGTCGCTTCTAAACCATGAGATCACCAGTGAACCACAAATATGTCCCTCACAGCTAAACAGCATACAAAAAATAAAATCACAGAAACTGTTCAGTGAAGAAAATCACACTGACCTGAGAACTGTCCTCAATGGCTTTGTGAAGATTTCTCAGCTTCAGATGACACGCAGCCCGATTGGAAAACAGGGCAGGAATGCGTCTGTTGAGTTTAATGGCTAAATCATAGGCATTAACTGCTGCCTGGAAGTTCCCAGTCCTGAAAAATTTACTGCGAGAAGGAAACAATGGGAAAGAGACTCAACATACACGCAAAAGCTTACCTATACAACTTTCAGACTGAAAGAAAGTACAGTGGAATAATAAATCATAAAGGATTTATATCATGCAACACAAAAATATATATTTATGGCAGTTTTTAATACATAAGCCCACACAAACATCATAAATGAATGAAAATAATTAAATATGGGCCCTTTAATATTAATAACTGAATAAAGAGTCAACTGTAAATCTGAAGCTGATTTACTTTAGCTTTAAACTCAACAGTAGTAACAATAATTTACAATCACTTTAATAGTGTTGAGGAGATCTTCCATCTCTTAATATAACGGATCTCTAATGAATGAAATGAAGTAAAACTTACTCTCCTTTATCCTTCAGCCAGTCAGGGTTCTTCTCCTCCTCCTTCAGATCGTCCAGCTGAGCAAGATCTGCATTCGCCATCCGCCTGGCCTCCGCCTGCTTCCTCAGCCACTGTTCTCACGTTGACACACACACATGCTTGTATGAGACAATGAGAATTGTCTCATACATTTAAAAAAAAGGTTTAAAAAAAAGGTTTAAAGGTGCACGTATTTGACACTGTACAGCGAAATGTGTCCTCCGCATTTAACCCATCTGGTAGTGAACACACACACACACACACACACATGTGTTAGGGGCAGTGAGTACACACACCCAGAGCGGTGGGCAGCCAACTCCAGCGCCCGGGGAGCAGAGAGGGTAAAGGGCCTTGCTCAAGGGCCCAACAGTGGCAGCTTGCCGAGCCCGGGAATCGAACCCACAACCCTGTTATCGATATCCCGGCGCTCTAACCGCTAAGCCACCACATCTCTGACTCAAGAGGAACACATTCTATCACACCCTCGCCATTATAGAGAAAGTTGAGGGTTTAAAGCCAATAGAGCAATAATATAGCACAGCAGATAGCACTTGCAAATGTACTGATCACCTCATCTTCCTCAGGCACGCGGGACTCCCGTAGGGCAGTGGGGAAAACACGCGGAGTGAAACTGATCCTAATGCAGCCTGCTGACCTGGGAGCAGGTGGATCCCTCCGTTTAGCCTTTTTCCCACCGAGTGTCTGACCTAAGAGTGATTCTGTTAGCTGTCATTTCACACAAGTTGCACATTCCAGTCCATCAACTGAAAGCAGATCATGGCAATATTAGTAGAAGCATCTTAGAAAACAAACAAATGATGAGAGGATTTCAGTGCTAAAACAACAGCTCAGGCGAAAATCTAATTTACACTGAATGCATTCAATCAAACGAGGCATGATTTAGTGTCTGTGATCTGTTTCTGTAGTTTTACACTGGGGCTACGAGGGTAATATAACTCTTTGCCTAGATCACACGTTCTCCTCAAACCGTGTGGAGTTGTTCTGTAATCTCTGAAGTTGCTTATGTAGTTTCTGACACTGTACGACTCACTGCTATATATAAACATGGGTAAAAGTACATGATATAGATAAAAGCATTGATATCGGTAATCCTGAAGACTGAAGTTAGTCCATGCTTATAAATAACAGTGTTAAAAATGACATAAGCAAGCCTGTTAGAGATTACTAGCATGCCGTGTCCACCATGCTAATTGGCTATAATATGCTCCCATTAGTTGTTAGCTACATTAGCCTTGCAGCTCTTGCACACAGTGTCAGACACTAAACATGTCCCAGCTGACTACATTTAAGATAAAGCTACTGTAAGAAGCTCTTCTTTCTCTTTCTGACCTTCGGTTTTGCTGGAGTTGTGTGCAGCTCTCGTCACACATGCTTTGTCAGGCTCCTTCTGGTGATGAACATGCATATTGTTCTGCACAGGGGCTCCCTGTAGTCTTCGACGGGCCTCCTCTTCCTCTGCCATTTTTCTCTGCTTCTCTTTAAAGGCCTCCAGTTCCACTGAGACTCTTGCACACTCTTCATCCTTCATCCTCTGAATTCTCACACGCTCCTCTTCCTCCAGCTACACACATGTAGACAGTGGTAGAAGACATCACTCAAAACCAGGACTCTAATCTAATCAAACCGTTCCCAAACAAGCTGCATAATAATTCCATAGTAGTAAAAGTGGGATATGCCTTAAAATATTCCAAATTTGATTTCTTACAGTATTAAGTAATAGTCTTAATAATCATAATTTCTACATGGTCTATCTTTGTGCCTTAAACGTTGTACCTTAAAAATGGCAACTTTACATGAATGAAAATGAAAGTCAATGTAAAAAATATTTTGGAGCATTTCTATTGGCCCATTCATCATGAAATGTTGATTCAATGTAAAGAATAAAACCTGCAAATATGGAGATGTAAGGTTTTGAGTAACAGTGATGATATGTAAATGGCCTCTGTTCTGATTGGCAGCACTGTAATGGAACTAATTCCAAAAGCCCAAACTGAAACAGTCTTCAGAGCTTCAGCATCAATGGACAGATGCAAATGCACAGTTTTTCTAGATTTGGGCTGTATAGACTGGGCAGTGAAGGGTTTAACCTGACAAAGTTTACTTACTCCTATGAACTCTACCATTTCCAGTCATGGTCATCTGCGTAGCTCTACTAAACACACTTTTAAATAACAGCATATTTGCCTTCATAACATCAGCAGCCAGTGATTACATGACAAACCTTCATCATAGTCTCCAGCGTGTACTTATTTTCCTGCTGAATCTTTGTGGCTCTGGCCTTGGAGGTTTCCGCAGCCTTGTTTTGGATTTGGAGAATGGCCTCTTCTCGAATCTCTCTTTGTTTGCTTTTGTCTGCAAGACAAAATGTTATTTGTAAGGCGACATTTGTCATGTGGTCAGTGAACAGTAATGGATTTAACACCATATGAACCTAAATGTTTGTAAAATGGTGAGGAACAACCGAACTTTTCTTTCTCTTGTCTAAAAACCCTAAACTCTCCTGGCGAATTCACAAGAGGAGGTCAAAACTTTCTTAACCAGGTCCAGTTTCTCAGAAGGTAGAGGTAGAAGGTCTGTTCCATGCACGCACACACACACACACACACACACACACACACACACACACACACACACACACACACACACACACACATACTCTCACTCTCTCCCCCTCTCCCTCTCCCCCCCCTCTCTCTCTCTCTCCCCCCCCCCCCTCTCTCTCCCTCTCCACCTCCATCTCCATCTCCATCCAACCATTTACCCCAGACAATATAGGAAGCATTTTTGCACAAATAACTTTACTACCTCACTGGACTCAATATTTATTACACACTGCATAATTTGCACACTACCCCTAATTATTTATTATTCTCTGTCTGCACTGTGTCTATGTTGCACCATGGTCCTGGAGGAAGGTTGTTTCGTTTCACTGTGTTCTCTGTATGTAGCTGAAATGACAATAAAACCCACTTGACTTGACTTGACTTGACTTGACAACCATTTAATTACCTATGTGCTAAGATGCTATTGAAACCCCGGCCCTGTGTAGTATATAAAAAGGTAAAGGTAAAGGTGCACGTATTTGTCACTGTACAGCGAAATGTGTCCTCCGCATTTAACCCATCTGGTAGTGAACACACACTCACACACACACACATGTGTTAGGGGCAGTGAGTACACACACACACCCAGAGCAGTGGGCAGCCAACTCCAGCGCCCGGGGAGCAGAGAGGGTAAAGGGCCTTGCTCAAGGGCCCAACAGTGGCAGCTTGCCGAGCCCGGGAATCGAACCCACAACCCTGTTATACTTATCTATAGCTCATATTTTTTTATAAAATACTAAAAATAGCATCAAATCATGAACTTAAAATGAAAATACTATTGAAAATCTTATTGAACCTGAAAACAGGTGAATTACTACACCTCTTCTATATCAATAAAATAACCATAATAAAATCATTTCAATTATTATAATTGTTAATTCATATTTTTAGTATTACTAAAGCATGTAAAAAACACTAATGGGAAGGTAATTATACCTCAATTTGGTGTCTAAAAAAATAATAAAAATATATATATATATATATATAAAAAGACACCCACCAATATCCCTGCTGAGCTGCTCCCACCGGCCTTCCGTCTTTTTGGGCAGTGTAAAAACCGCAGCACCGTTCCCAAGTTTAGCCACACTTTTCTCATCATCTACAGGCTCAGAAAGGAAGGCTTCAAACAAAAACGGAGGGAAACTAACCTGAGGAAATACAACAGACACCATCCTCTCAGCAAAGTCTCTCACCAGGCTGCTAGCCTGCGGAGCGGACTGGCTGGCTGGGGGAGCTCAGCTAGCTATGCTAACGTTTTCACCTCACCTTCAAGTACTCATCCGTGCAGAGTACGTCTACGTTAGCCGTCTTCACCCCCTTCAGCGGTACGCTGATGTACACGGTCGTTTCTGTTTGTGTCCATGTGTAGTCCCTCACCAGGAGCGGCATTTTCAGCAACAGGTTAGCTTAGCTTAGCTTAGCTTAGCTTTAGCTTTCGGCGCCTCTGTTTAGTGGGAAAGCGTGGTGGTTGCTATGACACCGCCGTGGTTGGTGGGAGGAGAGGTAGGAGGAGGCCCAACACCCCACTCAGCCCCTCTGGTTTGTGATGGTCTGTTTGTTGTAAGTCTTTAGTAAAAATTATAATTAATAATTAAGTTAACTTTGAACTATTAGTGCTGTTAAACCTTTTTTTTTTAACGCAAAATAATAATCGTACTAAGTTTGGCCCCAACGCCCTCCCGTAGGTCTCTGTCTGTACAGGGCCTAGTGCCTAGTATAGTGCTTAAATATAGCTTATACTTTATTTATGATGAAATATGAATTAAATCATAACTAATTCTTATTCATAACTAACCCTTGGTCCTCAACAAACTGCTTCAGCAACCTTTTTACGAGATAAATGGATGGATGATCAGTCATTGGGCTGGATTAGCTCCGCTAATCCAGCCCAATGACTGATCATCCATCCATTTATCTCGTAAAAAGGTTGCTGAAGCAGTTTGTTGGAGGCTAAAGCTCTTAAAACTACACTGATATATAATATATATAAGAAAAAAAAATGACTGATTACTCTATTATTATTATATTTATTTGTTATTAGTTGTTTTAGTGGTTATTTAATTAGTAATGCTACAGAATGAATTAATTATCAGAGTAATCAGCATCTTTCTATGGGACATCTCTGTGCAGGACCCAATGTGGGCTTCTTTTCTGCCACTTGAAATAGACTGCAAGTGTTTTCCTGCTCTTCCACACCTGGCTCGACTCCCGTGGCCTTTCACGAGGTTACAATGAGTGTTATAAACAGTCTAGGAGAGGGCCTTCACCTCTGAGCCCAGTGGAGTTGTACACAGATAACACTGAAGCACAAATGTGGTGTTAAGCTGATTAATGTGTATGGGGCCTATACCAAAGGCACTAATCCCTAATCACAGCCCGTCCTTTAATTTCACAAAACTAAACCAGCCACTTTCTGACAAAATCATCACATCACTAGTCCATGTGATTCATCTTCCGTTCAGGGTTTATTTTTAGCTGTACATTCAGTGTCCCACAATCAAATTAGTTGCACCAGGTGCTGAATATGGTACTCTGAGAATCATGTGATCACACACTGTGCCTTGTGATCCTGATCGGTCATGAGTTAAACAAGCAAAGCATGGCTAAGGCACCAGGTGTCAAACAGTCTTTACACAGCCGGCTACTTCAAAACCATCGACTCAACTTTTTGTTGTTTGGGGTTTTTTTTGTTGTTTTTTTTTTACAAGAAGGGGAAAAAATATCACATCCTCTAAGGAAAGTATGACATGTTTACAACGCAAAGCACCAAGGAAGGCATTTGTTCATGTTTTTGTTCAGGGGGTTTAGTCACAGTCATTTCTGATGAATACTTATCTTACACAAATGAATCAGGTGTTTATTTGGCTTGATTCAATATAGGGGTGAGCGATATGGCCAAAAATATATGATGCTTGAACAGTGACTCGACTCTGACTTAACCATTACTGATTCAAGACTTGTCTTGGACGTGTGCCTAAATGATTCGTGAGTCGACTCAGACTTGCATTTAACTGACTCGCGGCTCGACTCTGACTGATGCCTAAATGACTTGTAATTTTACTGCCTTATGCTTAAATGACTCGAATCTCGAACTCGAATCAGACTCGCACTTAAGTGACTCTGACTTGTGCTTTAATCATGTGACTCGACTGTGACTTATGATTAAATGACTCATGATTTGTAACTCCATTACAAATAAAGCTAATTTATGGCCATACGGCGCACACCTAATTCATTCAAGATTTCTTGGAGCGTTAGCAATTCCTTGGTACATAAATACAGAAGTACGGTACAACAGAACCACAACACATCTGCACTGCTGAGTTACAGAGAAGATCATGTTTGAACTTTACATTCATGATTGCCACACTGCTCCAACCGCTGACACTCAGACTGCATACAGTCAAAACAACATTAGAACAATATTCAACTCAAAAGGTCAGATGTATTACACATCAACAGGAGCCAGCATGAATAGAAAATAGTCTATCTTCAGTTCCTCTCAATGTGGGAATAAACATGTACATTCTTTTGAGACACTCCTAAAGCAAAGCTGTCTTACATATTAATTAATTACATATTACAAGGATCTGATCAGCACATTTATTGACGATGATCATTAACCTGGGGGTAATTCATACAAATTATTGATCCAAACAGCATTAGATCACAATACTCAGATACATTCTGTGCAAATACTTATTAAAGTTGTTCTTGAACTGCCTTCAAGTAAGGGGCTCTCATTAGAGTTGCCTCTGCAGAAGCAAACTGAGTGAACTGGTAAGGAAATGCAATCAGGAGCATTTCTGTGCACATAATCAGGCTCTCTCCATTAGTGTCATTGTAAAGGCTCGCTGTGAGCATTGCTGGACCAGAGTATTTACGCTACATGTAACCACACTTGCATTCATTACCGTCGGTACAAAAACCTTGCCCTTCTCCTGTAAAGATCCCATTTTCAAGAAACATTAAACGGCACAGTGAATGAAATATAGTGCAAAAGGAAAACAAAGAAGAAGACATGCAGAGCACAAGCAAAGCAGCTCACTAAGACTCGACTACATACCGTAATACCTTAGTCCTCTACGTTACGAAAATCACTCCAGCAAAGAAATACGCTACAGCAAATGAAAATGGTAATGGCTACATTCAGCGCCCAAAGAGCTTTAGTTCTTCATTTTGCTCCTTTAACAGAGTTAATAAGGCTTTGGAAAACTACAAGCAGGTGTTCGAAGGCAGCAACTGGAGCACTTTTTACAATCCAGCCTTCTTCATGGGCCTTCACTGTGCTGCTCCAACTCCTACAAAGGCAGCTTCCTTTGGTACACAGTACTCAGAACTAACCCTTAAACCTGAGGTACGTTCAGGTTGAGCCGACAAATCAAACTGTGTCTTCTGAGGAGAAAACAATCATCGAGGCCCAACCGATATGAACACATTGTAGCTAATGCAGATACTGATGGGGGGGGGGGGGGCGTCCCAATTGCATACTGATTACTACTAACTCGTTTAGAGTATGAAGTATGTAGTACAGAAACAAAGTTGAGTAATGAGTATTACTTATTGAGCATACTCTAATATTCAAGATACATACTCAAAAGAACCAGTCGGTGATGGGTGTGGGTATGATGGATATCATACCCTTCCTACAATGCAATGCAAAACGGAAAAAGGGGAGCTACTCAAGAAAAATGGTGGATATTGATGCGAGTGCAGTAGCAACAGCAGCAGGAGAACTTGCAGGGATGCATGTTGCATAGCAACACTTCATCATTTCCTGTTAGTAGAAAACGGATTAGTACATAAGTGTTTCATGTGCTAACCTGCCAAACCTGCACTATTAAGATTAGTATATAGTATATACCTTAAAGTATTAGTATGTAGTATGCAATCGGGATGCAGCCATTGATTTTGGGGAAAAATCTTACATTTTTTGGGGTTAAAATCTTGCCCCAAAGTCACTGTTTTTCATTCCCAGCCACTAACTTGGGATTCTCCTGTTTTACGATGCCAACACCAACAGGAAGGTGAAGGCTAGCACAAGCCTCCTCGAATGTGAAGCTAAGCCAACTGCATCTTTTTGAACGGCCTCCAACACAAGCTCACTGGCACTCAACCCGCTTGGGGGATAATGCTATGTTCTTGGCACAACAGCTGACAGCGCTGGCTAGCATTGAACTCAGCGATGGAGGAAAAGGGCCATCTTGTTTTGTACTCACAGCAACAGATGGCTGTTGGATCACCAGGAATCAAACTTGCAACCTCCTGATGACAGCAAACACTTTGATACCACCAGTGACTGTAGAAAAGCACAGAGATACAGACAGCACAGCATCTCTCAAAAGTGAAGCAAGCACAGGTCTAGCGCCCTTTGCTGGCTGGTGGCAGTATGGTGTGTAGCTCCGCCCATCCCCATATGTTTTAGTAACAATACAACCCGTTCTCCATCCCATTTTCCTTCTCTACACCGTCTTTGCATCTCCTCTCATTCCAACAGAAAGCGGTCACTGTGCTGATACTGGCACATTATTTTTTCAAGTTGTTCCCCCTGAAATCACTTGAAACCCTTATTCTGCTACATTGTAAGAAGGCAGGGTTACACTTTGGAATGGAACTAGGACCTTTCGGTTTACGTGGATTAGCTGCAAGCTGTCAGGCTACTAGCTAGTTAATCATACTATTATTAACAGACACTCTGTACAAAGTCCTTTGCAGGTGTACATTGAAATTGAAGTAAATTGGCCAATGTGATCTGATTAGTTGTTAGCCAGCCAGCTAACGATTAGACATCCCAGACAGAACTCTTGCCAAATACTGAATAGTCCAAATACTGTTCAAAATATTATTATTTTTCTTCTTTTATCATCACTGGTGCATGCTAACTCAGCTCAGGGCTTTAACTGGATCATAGTAGCTTTTTGGGTTATCTACTGTAATTTGATGGAAATGTAAATTGTTAACTGTTGGACAAACTGGGTATCCGTTGGAAGAATCCCCTTCACTTCCGGTCATTTAGGCTGCACTGTAAGCTCAGTGAAGGCGGTCTGAGACATGCTTGGCCTAGGAGAAGGGGGCAGGTCTACCAAATGAGTGGGCAAATCTGGCTCCGCCTCTAGTTTCTACTGGACAGACCCTGGTTTTAAATTTGACAACATGGCTGACAATTTTGGCTTTATTTCTACAGTATAGAAATAGCACAGCATCCGTGTTTCCTACAGTCATTGGATGACATTCAGGAGTGAGCTAAAAATCTGGTATGATCTTATATTCTAATGAACTTCAATAGTTTTAGCAGTGAAACATTGAAGCAGTGCTTTACCGACAGGCATGATTGTCATTTCTCCACTGTCACAATTCAGGAACTCAACTGAACAGCAGAAACCCACAGCCTTCATTAATACAAATACTGTAGCATAACAGCTCATGTCATCAGCTAAACAGTATATCGGCCAAACCCTCATAAGAACACTGAACGATTACAGAGAATAATCCAATATTCTCTGGATTTTGTCAGAAATGTAACACATATCTGAAAGCACAATCACTGTTCATCTTCGGAAAGATGAACTCAAGACCTCAGAGGAGACAAAGACGACAACTAGGAGGCATCAGGTCAGGAAAACACTAACTATATGAATGACTGACGTTAGAATGGATTTCAACACCAGAAGATGAGTTCATGCAGGCACATGGAAGACATCGGACCTCAGGCAGTACCAAGCTGTACGTTTTAACAGGGTGTCCACAACATCAGTTTAAACAGATGATGAATTAGAGGGCAAATCGGTTGCATGAAACTGAAGTCCAAGTAAGGAACAGATCAGTAACAGCAAGAGAATTGAGAACAGAGAACTGAAACTGAGCCCAAAAGAAACCAAATTACTTTGACCTTCACACTGGCAAAGTGACATTTAGCATCCCTTCAGAGCAAACCCCAGGATGAGCAAGGCCTCAGCTTTGGCGTAAGTAGCCTCAGCTCAGGTGACAGTTAGCTTGCTAAATAGAAAGCCAATTAGCTGTTGGAGAAACAGCTAATATTGAATGAATGTGAACTTAAACTTAAACCATTTGAGATGTTATGCTGAAACTATATATATATTTATGATTCAACTGTAAAAGTCCATTTAGCATAGACCAGCATTATTGGCCACTAGCAAAAAGCATGGCTGACCAGCTAAACCAGTACCAGAGCAGAGTAAACTTAAGCTTAAACCAGCTAAGCTGTTTTGTTTTCAGATAGCTAGCTAGCAAATTGTCTAAGCTTAGCCCTTTTATTTTGATGAAGCTAGTAGCTTAGATATAGCCTCGATTTAGGCTGAAGCCATCTCATAAAAAAAAAAATATTATTTATTATTAATTATCTTATGATGCCATCAAATGGCTAATCCTAACCATAGCCTTTCTTTTCATTCTGAGGGAACAGTCCGTTTATAAAAAGCCTCAGCTTTGGCTAGTTAGCTTCTTTGCTAAGCAGGTACCTATCTGACTCAGTCAGCTAGCGAGCTAAACTGTTGAATATTAAAGTTAGGTAAAGGATTGTTAGCGAACATAATTTGCTCCAGATGTTCGGCAACAACATGTTTATAATGGACATAAATTGGATAACTCAAAATCACTGTTTTGGTGTGTGTCAGATATCTAACTAACCAACAGTAACTTTAATCACCTTTAAGTCTTTTTTAGAAGCTAACCACCTTGCTAAAATGACATCTAATGCCAGTAAAGTAGCTTCTCCTACCCCCAGACCATTTATGACGGAGCAGTAATTTTAATAGAAACCTCAGCTTTGGCTCAAGCCACCTCATACTGGACAAACATTAGCTAGATGGTTTGCGAGGTAGGTGACCAAGTAGAGGATATATTAACGTCAGGTTTGTTCATGAACGAAAAAATGTTTTTCATAATGTTTATGATTTAAATGACATAAGCTGTATGAATTAAAATCATACTGGTTCGTGTTAGAGATCACCTCAGATATTAGAGTTAACCTTTCCTTTTTAAGGATCAATCAGCATGAATGAAGTTAGACTGAAGATAGCCAACTTACTCGTCACCTGACCTAAAAATCGATGGTTCAGAATGCACTAGCTAGATAACTAGCTAATCTCAATCAGTTCGGGAGAAACCTCGGCTTGAGCAGCCTTGGGCTTCACATCTGGAGTCTGCAGGACTGTATCCAGATATTACTGCATTGGCAATTCTTCCAAAAACAAACTAAAAACAAGACGCAACATTCAGGACTGTCCCTCGCTGTTTGTCGTAGACAGGCCCAGTACCTCCCGTGTTTTCAGGAGCTGTCCTCCTTTTTCCTCCATGCAGCTGTCGCAGCCCCACACGGCGGCCGTCTCAGCTGTCAGCAGGTTGTAGGCCGTCTCCGTCATCCCTGTACACACCCTATGGAACCATTTCTGACAAGAAGCCTCACACAAAATGGCCTCTTGGTCATCGTTCACCTCACAGAGGCAGATTCCACAGGGGTACACAGGCTCCGATGAGGAGGTGGAGTTGTTCGGCCTGCTGGGGTGAGCCGAAGGTTTTTTGCTGGCCAAAGCACTGACGCTGCGGCCAGCGGTCCCGGGCCTCCGGCTCCTCTCTGCAGTGGTTTCAATGTGAGCTGCGGGCTGTGGTGATTTCTTCAAGGGGTCGTTGCCAGGTCGGATCACTCCGTTGATCTTCTCCACCCCTACTTCAAGGCCAGCTAGGACACTTGCCCGGTTCTTTCCTTTGAGCTCCACTTGGGTGTCTTGACCTCCACCCCCCTCCTCGGGAATCTGGTTTTGTTTCCGTGGCGATGAGGCATTCGGGCCAGCGTTTTTCCTGTTTGCGGTTTCACTTGGGTCCTGTTTGGGTGTAGACGTAGGTGTAATGGACTGCCCAAAGTTGCTAGGTGGCAGAGCAATGCTAGGGCTTCGGGCTGGGCTTGGTTTCACCATCAGTGGCAAGTTCCCAGTTCCCTCCGGACCAAACCCAGGACTCAAGCCATCAGGACCACTCTGGTTCTGGTTCACATTTGAAAGCAGCTGGTTCCAGTTTTCTGCAAGGCCTGGTTTAAAGGGCTGACCAGCTGGAAGGTGCATGCCACCATTGTTGTTAAACATGGGCTGGCTGGTGAAGGCTGGACTGTCGGGGTGGCCGTAGGTAAAGCCAGGAGGCCGGTTAAAGCCCATACCCATGGGGCCCATCGGGTTCTGGGCAAAAGGGTGCGGCAGCTGATTGCGCATCTGGTATGGCCCCCCATAAGGGGAGGGCATCCTGTTTTGGATATGGGGTGCCATCCGAAGCGGGCCATAGCCACTAAATCCAGGGTAGTGCGAGGGGCCGAAATAAGGGTTGGAGGTGTTCAGCACCTTCAGAGACGAAGGCGGACAGTTGTAGTTATCGTCAAAAGGATTGGAAGCCACCAAGTGATCGGAGCTGGGGTTTGCCGGGGGAGCATATTCAGAGAGTGGAGAGAAGGTTGGAGCCTGCAAAGACACAAGGACATAATGGTGGGCCTGTATTGAACTTTGTAGCAAACCCAATAATAACATTTACAAATTGCACTATTATTTCACATATTAGCTACGGCTAATGTGACTATTTTGTCAAATGTCCGTTTTTTTACAATCAAGTAATGATGAACTACTGTATTTAAATTGTATTCGAGTTCAGAAGCATCACATTGTACACAGATGAGCCAAAACATTATGAACACCATCTTTCTATTACCATTCTATTGCTAAAGATGTGAACTTTTTGTGAAAAGGAAAAAATGTGAATAATATATATATATATATAATTAGAAAAATAGAGATGGACAGGATTTTGGGGGATGGTACCAACCGAGGGCAGGATGCTACATTAACCTTTTCAGGAAAGTCAGTGTGACTTATTAATGTTTGGTGCATCGTCTCTCAAGACGACTTCTTGGAATCAACCACATGTAAAACGCTGTTGAATTGCGAGCACCTGCTGAGAGAGTCCGTAAACTCCTGTGCAGAACTGTATAGCTCAGACTGTCGTTAGCAGTGTTTGTTAGCTATGCTGTGTTCTGTTACTCTCTGTACTGGGCTGAGTCTTGAGAGGGGCATCCGGTTAATAGTGTATTACAGCTCTGCAACAGCAACTCACAAAACATGGATCATATAATCCGACCAGCTCTCAGGATTGGCTAAATGATTGCATATGTGGGCTGAAAATCAGCACATACTGATACATAACCAATCGATCCTTCCATCTCTAGTTCTCACAGCGTAAGAGACAGCTGGAGTTAAATAGTGTAGAAGAAAAAAGGATGTTGCCATTTTGATGTTTTGATAAAACAGTGACTGTAGGCCACAGATTCATGTACCTGTGTACTGGACTTGCGTTTCTTCTTATCTGGGCTCCCCAGGAGCAGGCCCGGCCCACCTAAACCATCGAGACCACCGTCTCCTCCTGCAAACCCAAGCACTGAATTACCATAAGCTTACTGAGTTATCACATTCAGTGATCTGTCCTGGAGAAATGTGAAGGAATACATTCACTCTCAGAAATCAATCAGTAGGCAGAAGCACAGCTGGAGCCGATTTTTTTGCAGTGCAGACCTCCCACCTCATCCCACAGCATGTGCGGCTAGGTTAGCACCTATTAGCAAGTTACTAACAAAGTCATTTTCACTGGTGCCACTTTTTTATGACTAGTCAGCTAGTGCAAATAAATACTGTGTGTTTTAATGGTTCTTTGCACAATTAAATGGCTGTTCTTTATGGTGGAGAGGCTGTGGTAAATGGTTATTTAAAAGAACCCGTATTTAAAGGTTAAGAGCTGCACCATTAAGAACCTTTTAGACATAACGTGTAAAGAAGGCAGTTGTTGACGTTGCAGGACGTGCAACATTGCATAAGACAATAATACAGCTTCATACAAAAGAAAGAAAAAAACATCCCACTGTATACAGGGGTCTTTACTGTGTACTGTATTAGTGTGAAAATTCATATTTCTTTAAATATTGCAATATATATTGCAGACAAATAAAGTGGGATGTCAGTTATTCCAACATTGTTCATCCCTAGTTGTATCATGTTTGTTTTTAAGTCTTGCCTGAATATTGATTTATTATATTAAGTTATAAAAGCTCTCTCTTCTCTTTGTAAACAAATTTTACTGTACATTTTATTACTGTTGTTAATAATAATAATATTAATAATAATAATAGAATCCCTTTTTTCCAACAGGTTCAATAGAAAAACATCTTTTTTTCTGTCAACCTGAAGAACACAGGAAAAGAACCATTAAAGCAGCCAAAAGGCTGTTTGAGGGGTCATGACTATGCAGAACACTTGCCTTTGATAAAGAAAGTGAACAAGCTACGCCAGGAGGACAGTAACCCCGTTTAACCCCAATAACATCTGCTCACTCATATCACTAGTACCTGATTCGCCACATGCGTTTACACTAGGTAGTCTAACATGTCTCCAGGAAGTCAGACAGAAATCCAATTGCTGTGGGACAGAATATGCAAATTCAAGGTTACTCGTATTACAGAGGTGTTAGGAGTCTTGCCCAAGGACGCTTATAGGTGTAGCGCAGCATAGTGACCCAGACTGGGAATCGAACCCCACATGGTGTTGTAGCTCACTGGGAGGTAGTGGTGTTATCTGTTGCGCCACACCAACCACAATTATTACTGGGGTGGTACGTTGTACTAGGTGGGGTTCTGGTTGTACTGGGAGGGGGTCTGGTTGTCTCTTACAACATGTGGCTCAAACTTGTGTCGGGCCTAATTAAGCCTTGGGTAAGTCCAGGTGGGAACAGGGTCAATATGTACGGGTATCATCATTTGCATCCCAAATTTTAGGCTTTTAGAGTATATTGTGGATGGGGTAGTGGATAAATAGCACTGCCTAACTGTTTTTTTTTGTTTTTTTTAATGGCCCACCAAGTTTCACACACTGTGACCTTTTATTTATGCCAAATCACCCATTCCTGCACTGTGAGCTAATGCCAGAACCATCCACACGTGGTTTCCTGATATCACCAGACTTTAACCCAGGACCATCTCTACAATTAACCAGTGCCTTTCCTAAAGAAAAACTGTTTAAGGAAGGGGGGGAAGAAGGGGTACAAACACATAACTTAGGGGACAGAAACGTACCAGTTGCACCCCTTTTTGTCTCACAGGGCATCACTGTGATGGAAAACTGTGCAAACTAACAACTGCACTCATCTGCAGGCCTGGCAGGTGTGCACAGCAAAGCATGGGGAAGTGAACTGGAGCAGCTCCATTAAAAACAAGTAAAAAATTAAAATAATAAAACAAGCACGTGAAGCATTTCAGCACAGGACTGGTCAAACCTGCAGCTTTATTGGAGGGCCACTCTGGCAGAGCAGCTGTGTAAACCATTTCAAAGTTCACAGCAGCCTCTAAAGCTCTGGACTGTGTGTCCAGCCCGAGGACCAAAACATTCAGCCTAGCCGGATCAGAGGACTGCTTCAGGATCCACTGCTGTCCTGCTGGACGTTCATTCAATCCGTCAGAGGCCTTCAAGGCCGAGCAGCTTCTCCTTCCCCACTGTAATTATGGTCGAGACGCTCTCTCACTCTCTCTCTCTCTCTCTCTCACACACTCACACACACTCTCACACGCAGGCAGCCAGCTAAGCGCAAGCGCCCGAGCAGAGCAAAGGGGGGGAATCACATTACCTCTGTTTCTTTTAAGCGAAAGCGGGTCTTTCTCCTGCTCCGTGGACATTACAGGTCACCTCACATGACTCCAAACACCGAGAACGGGCAGAAAGGCACCACCTAACTTTGAGATCTGGCAGATTTGACTGTGCGCAGCTCGCCCCCCCTTCTTTTAGCAGCAATCACTGCTATCTGTGTGTGTGTGTGTGTGTGTGAGTGTGTGAGAGAGAGAGAGAAAGAGGAGGAGGAAAGCTTCAACCTCTCGCAAACTTTGGGAGGAGCGGCCGGATTAAACTTCCTTTTACGCGCTCCTGGAGGGGGGTGGACCAGCCCGGCTTTGCTGGAGGTTCCCCCCGGGCTCCTGAGCGCCGTGTGGGGCTGCGCGCTCCGCCGCTGGGGCGTTCTGAGGGGGGCGTGAGGGCAGGCCGCTGAGCAGATACCCCTCTGCCTTCAGCATGTGAGTGTGTCTGAACGCTGCGTTTGATGTGCGGTAGTTTCAGACCGCGCCGCTCAGGCGCTGCAAACACACCCGTACTGCGGCAAGGCCCGCCTCCAGCGCCGCGATTGGCTGGTCGTGGCCTTCTTGCCGGGGTGTGATTGGCTGGGCAGGTTAACAACTTGATTTAAATGTGAACATAATTTCAACAAAATAGAGAAGACAAATAAAATGCAGTACATAATATTTAATACAATAATAATAATAATAATAATATTTTATTAATATTATGTTATATTTAGTATTTGGGGATTTTGTGAGCGAGAAATAATACAAAAATAATCTTTTACATATTATTTGTCAACTTATCCGCCTCACTGATATTTCTAATTAATATATATTTATATATAATGTTTTGTATACGCACTGATTTTCTCAACATATCTCCTGCTCGGGGAATGGCCAGTCAGACAAGTCGCTCAGCTAACGAACACTAGGAACTGGCCAATCGGAGCGCAGGAGGGCGGGGCCTGTCGAAATACAGGTGGGAAAAAATAATGCGTAGCTGATGTAACATGAGGGGAAATGGCTCACAGGAGGGTCCCTCACTAATCACCGTGTCCTGGGATCACTGTAGACTGACTGTAGAGTGTAGTGTCAGCCTTTCATTGCAGAGGAAGGCGAGGTTTATGGCAGCATTGATATGCAGTGTAGTGTATAACTGACCATGTGTATTAATTAACCTGTTGACCTGTTGACCCCTGGTCAGGGCGAGTCATGTGTTTTAATCACCTTCTTGTTTAAGCAGCCACAAATAGCCTCCGAGCATCCACCTGCAGGCACCCAGCATGTTCTTCTGATGTGAAGGTGAATGTGTGGGCATGTTCATGTGTGAATGTATAGATAATAACCCTTACAGTGTTTAATCAGGTGTAAATATTAGAAGGCAGCTGATTTCAGAGACCAGCTATACTAATTACTACTAAAAAAATAATACATGACAAGACACGTTTATTTTCACATTTTTATTTATTCTGGCAATCATTTATTCATTCATGACTTAAAATATCTTCTTTTTTCAATCTGTTCTTTTCCGCATTAGATATTTGGCGTGGATATTAATGTTATAGGGAGAAAAAAAACAAACTGGCCAAAAAATTCTGATGCTATATGTGTATTAAAAAAAGAAAACAGAAAGAACAGAAAACAAAACACTGACAAGTAAAGTAAGTCATTTGAGAGGTACATTCAAAGTTCCAAGGCTGGTGGAGGGCTTTGCTGTAGTGTGGGACGGCTGTGAGCCCCCCTGAGTTAAAGCTGTATGTGGCCCACAGGCTCCACAGCTACAGCTCCTCTATCAAACCCTCCACACAGCCTCTACAGGTCGAGAGGCACCAGGAGCATCGGGGACATGACAAAGACCCCTTAGGCCATCCCTTCCCTTTAAGTTCAAACAAGCTCAGAAAAATAACAAAACACCTGAAATGCAGAGTGTGTGTAACCCACGACAGCAGACTAAGCCCCCCTGAAACGGATGAAAATCTCCTCTAGTCACCGTCCCAGTCTAGAATCAACTAAATTGGGATTCTCTAGTTAAACTAAAGGGTCATTCAAGGGCTCCTTGCTACCCAGATGACATGCAGGGCTATGGGGGACCCATATGAGTTTAGGGTGGGCTGTAATGATGGGGTCCATTTGGGAAGCCCAAGTGGGTCCCAGTAACACATATATAACCCTACTCAAAGCCCATGCCCACCGGGAACCCACCAAGCCCATGTACCACCCACCTGAGCCCCACATGAGCATATAGGTACAGGCAATGGTTGTGTATAGAACCATGACACCCCTTTTGTATGCCCTTTTTTGACCCTATCTGGTCAGAGTGTATTTTAGGGAGGTTTAATGTAGATGGAGCTCAGCTGAGGCATAAATAATTACACACTAAAAAAACAAATACACAATTGCAAATAAAATGCAACAAACATCAGCATGTATTTGTGAGTTTAACATTTCAGTTTCCTGTTTTCTGGGGTGGATTCACAGTGTATTCAAATAACAGTTCATGAGGCATCGAGGCGAAATCAAAACTTCACTCTGTTTTCATACAATTTCCAAAAAATGAAATGTTAACAATATAATTTTCTCCTCCAGTGAGAAAAAGGTTTAACAAAATTCAGTCATTTAATTAAACAGTATTTTACCTTTGGTCTGCTTAAATAGATTGATGTAAGCTCGACAGTGTAATACTCTATGATTCTCAGTCTCTCATTCATTCGCAAGCCAGCAGATCCTACACTGGAATAAAACTTTCCAACAAGAATTCACTTCTGAAAAATTACAAAACATCATGCAAAAGGTAGGAATATTAGATAATCTGTGCAACGGTGACTACATTCTTTGGTTTAAGGTTGTTTGCTTTAAAAGTTAAAGTTAAACGTCTGATTGTATCTCTCTGGATCATGCAAAACCGCTCAACAAAAACCAACTAGCCTCCCCTGATTGAAAGAAAGTTCACGCAGGATGTTGATTAATATATATATATATATATATATGTATCTCTATATATGTATAAAATTTTCATCTACAATACACACACATCCACGTTGCTTGAAAATCTTTTGAGGGAGGCCAATGGGTGACTCAACTATTCGGTTTTTAGTAAGCACGAAATCCAGAGTCTTCTTGATTTGTATCGCTGAAGAAGCAGCCCCTGCACCTCAGGAGCTCTGGGACTGCCCGCATCCCAACTCTTTTGGTCACCATACAGGGTGCGGACAAGAGAGGCATCTTAAAGAGGGGAAAAAACAGCATCTTAGGCCTCTGCTCCACTGCTAGACTGGTCACTAGATTAAAGGAATTGTTCCTCATTTACTCCAAAACGTAGTCGATGACCCAAGAAATACAGCAAGCATGTCTTGGGTGATTGATTACATATAAATTTGAAAACCATTCTTTTAAACACACTAAGAATTTTAGAAATTTGTCTAGTAAGTTCGGTCAAAAAAGCTCTGCTTTGCCACCCATTTCTAAAGTTCATGTGTTGAATCCAGATTTGTCCAGTCTTGCAGTAAAACAGTGGTTCTCACTCATCACTGGGACATTTATCTTTGGTCTGGTTTAAAGAAAAACTCATTGTCATCATCATAACATCCTGGTGAGCAGCAAGAAACTTAAAAAACAAAACAGAAGTAGCAAACAATTCTTAGGATGATGGCGTCTGTCACCGTTGCACAATTTAGTCGCCTGATCTACAAAACAACTAAAACAAATTCAAAAGACAAGTGCTAAGCCCACATTTCTACATCTACAATAGTATCAACTATACGAAAAGACAAAACGTAACTAGAAAGCGTACTCAGTAGTACATATACGTCAAGAAAAATATATATCTATGGAGGTAAAAGGTTTTTATGGTGTTTCTTTCTTCACTTTCATTTCAATGATTCATTTTGTTTTTGCTCGTAACAGTCACTCTTCTAAAGCAGCAGCTCTCAGTCACACGACTGAGGACTCCTCAAATACGCGCAAACACCGCAGACTGCGCTCAAGAAGGTGATGAGTGGAAAAATGTGTGTTTGTAAGTAGAAAACACAAAAATGTCCACTTCATGGTGTCCCACGGGCTGGGACAGAACTGCTGTTACGAGAAATTCTCACAAACACACGGCTCCCAACAGAACTAATCTCTTTTTCTGACTCCTCACTGACTCCACTATAAGGCCATTGTTTTTTTAAAAGCCTTGAAAGGAATAACTCATGCCCAAAAGTGCTAATGTGGAGTTTGAAAGCTTAGAGGAACACAACAGCCATGAAAGTTGTTGCAAAATGGATGTGAAAAAAAGAGAGGATGTGACTGGTTTTCATTTGTTTTTAGCATTTTTGGGCTAACGATATTCCTTTAAGGTTTGCTGTATTGAACATAGCCAGTACCAGCATTTTAAAAAGGCAAATGAAGTAAAATAAACTTTGAAAAGAAAACTGGAACCACCACAAACATATACCTCCTTCTGAAAGGCCTTTCCATGCATGAGAGGGCGTCTCAAGCCTCCGAATTAAAACTGGCATCAAATACTGTACAGACATTCAAAAGAGGTCAGAGCAATTCGCCCAGCAAAAGCAGCCCAGCTCTACAAGGATACCCTGTCCAAACAAAGCATGTCCCTTCAAATTGTCGACATGGCTTTTCAAATGTACTAAACCTTGAGTCCCTGAGTTGAGTAAAAACATAACACTAATTAACACAATAACACTTAAAATGAGGTAGTTTAAGACAGGGACTGTAAGAGCACTGATATATTAACAAACATACACATTCATATGATGAACCTGAGAACCTGATGTTTTACGATATTTGGAGTGGTACGAAAATTAAATAAAGGAGTAAAGAGCTTCAACTGTAGTGGAGTTAAAGAAACGCTTGCAAGTTTTAAGCTCTTACAATCCCACTTATGAACTTTAAAACAAACAAGAACAGACAGACAGACAGACAGAGTGTAAGACAAAATCTAAGCTAGTAGGAGCAACATTATTGCTATCAGGAAGTATCATCTGTCATGTTGAGGGGAAGCCTATTACATAACTAGCGCATAATTAGATATTAAATATGTGTATATATAATAGGAGTTTACTGTGTGGTAAACTGTGACAGCTAAACTGCCACAAGTGTAGATGTGGCTATGGATGAGCTGAAGCCACCAGTCCAGCCTCGAGTCACAGTTAGCCACAGCAGTATTTTAGCCTGAAGCTATGCTTGTAATAATAATAACGTAACGAGAGGCTCTTGCTCCTCTTCTCCTCCAGTGATATACTTGCTTAAATACTGTCTGCAAACGTAACATCACACGCTTCACATTGTTTGGACAATCTTTTCAAAAACATTCAACGGTGGGTAAGGGTTTTTCTTTCAAACTGAAATGTTTAAAAAAAATAATAATGAAAAGAAAAGAACACATTCAATGAAACAGAGGACTCTGAACTCAGACGGCTCTGGGCCTGTTCTGTGATTCAAAGTATCCTCGTGTTTGGAAGCCTCTGCTTATTAGTCCACTGAAGCAGAGGGGAGGTAGAAAGTAAGGCCTGATGAACACAAGGCCCGAGGTGGGGATTTATTAGTAACAGCTCACCACTAAAGGGCAAGGACAGCTACACAAGTTTCGCCATTGTTTACATCCTCCCGACCAGCAGATGGCAATGTAATATCACTCAGCTCAACAGCGTGACATGGCTCACACTCCTTTCCCATGTGATCTGGACTTCCCTCAGATTCGCCGCATTCCTCCTTGCTGAGGGACGGGGGACGGCTGTTTGTGCCCGACGACAGGTTGGCCATCTCCATTTCGTCGTGCGAGTAGCGCCCAGAGTCTCCAGTCTCGTGGCTGCCTTCACTGGAGTGGGAGCCCTCTGTGTCGCTCCCAGGTGTTCCCAGCAAGGCGTGGAGGGAGGAGGGCAGCTGCAGAGACATCCCAGGCTCCTGGCCGGAGGGGTGTAATAGAGTGGTGCCTGGCTGATATAGGAAGGAGGAGCAAGAAACCTCCTTCAACTGCTGAGAGAGATTGAAAGCCAAAGCAGAGGAAAAGAGAAAATGAATGATACAGCATTAACACTTGTTAACTCCTCAAACCCTTAGCTTGTAAAGGCTTTTTAATATTAACTCATATTACACAAAACCTACACACAGATGGATGTATATATTTAAATCAATCAAAACAAAAATGTACTAATTAAATCAGTCAAAAGGGAAATATTGAGTGTTAGGTGTGGCAGTTGTACAGAAAACACTATTTTGTCAAAGATTCTGTGATATTTATCAAACAACAAATCTGTGTGTCTCTGTGAGTCATTTCACACTTTAAAAAAGCATCCTAACAGAAACAGCAAGGCTATATATTATAAAAATATAGTTTTATATATTTTAAATATATATATTTAAATTTATTAGGAAACACTTGTGCCCTATACCATACCTTCTCATCCTTCCGAAATAAATTCCATCTTTGTTCCTTCTTCTTCTCGGCTGTGTGTCTGACAGGGCCGTAGCTGTTAATGATCAAATCTGTCCCACCCTGAGAATTAAAGAAATGCTTTTGTCAGCATTTTTGGACACAGGAGCCACCACTTATTATCAACATACAATAATACATTTTAGATTCAGTTGCATTCAGCTTACCTTTGAATCAATAAAATGATCTCTCATCGTGGGAACTATGACATCGGCACTCTCAGCTTGACTTTCACCAACTCTGTGAATTGCAGTAGGTACGGCTTGACTACTTTCCGGCCTTATGATTTTAGTGGTAAATGATTTCCTGTAATGTAGTATAATCACATTTGTCACTAAATCACAATTTAATCAGCATTGAATCATCAAAGTGAATCACCGAATCTATATGTAAATCATGTAAATCACTAAACCATCCACCATAATTGTTGTATTACAAGTCAACATCTATATATCAAACATCCAGCCATTTAGTCCTTAGAAACATGACTTAAAGGACATAAAACTTAAAATGCAGGTGAGCACTTACTTGGCATTCCCTCTGCACATCAGAATGAGTGCACAGATGATGATGCATGTGAGAGCAATGGAAACGCCTACAATAATGCCTGTCATTGACTGCTGGTCCAGATGATAAAAGCCATCAGAAAACACTGCAGGGACACATTAGGAACAGTCAAACAACAATGAAAAACAAATCAAAATGAGCACACGTATACATACAGCAGAATCAATATCCGTAATAAATACTCCTCAATGTACCCTGTTTATCTGTAGTATTAAAATGCTGTATTAATCTTGTATAAGATCAAATGAAAAAAAAATAAAGGGGTCATTATTGGATAGTTTGTAGTTTTCCTACATACCAGTGGCATGGGTGGAGCCATGAGAGCGAGAGACATGTCCAGAGGAGTGACCATTGGTGCTAACATGAAGTTCCACAGCAGATGAGAACGGCCCATCTCCCATCTGATTGGACGCAGATACTTTGACCAAGTAGACATTGCCAGGCTGCAGATTCTCCAACAGAGCCATTGTGATGCTCCCTGATGAAAGAAATCACTGTATTAGTGAATCAATGACAAAAATCAAAGCTCAATTTCTATAGCCATTTCTTTGTGTGTCAGTTATTGTTTTTAATATGTAAGATGCTAATTGCTTTTGATAGTTTTTCAGTAAATTTAAAGATCACAATACAGGAAACCAGAAGGTTTTATTTCAAGGTTTCAAGAATAGAAAGGAGTGTCTATCAATTATATTAATTCTAGATGTAAAAGCTTAATTACACCCTTAATGCAAAACACATAAAATCTCCAATTTATGCATTTTGGGAGCAAGTTTACACTCGTTTGCTATGCATTTAAAACACACTGGAGACTGCCTGTTCTCCACACATGTACATACACACACACACACACACATACTATTCACCTTCTCTCTGCAGGATCTGCCACTCGCCAGCAACCCACGCTTTGCGTGATGCATACAGGATGGTGTAACGTGTCACAGCAATATTGGGCTCGTTAGGCGGTTTCCATGACACCAGTGCTGTGTCTCCTTCAATCAGAGTGACTTTAACACTTGTTGGGGGCATGGCCGGAGCTGAGAGAAGCAACAGAAAGACCAATTAGTATCAGCCAGAGCAACCACACAGCAATGGTGATGCATAATTCAATAATGCATCAATTCACCTGCTGGATGGAATCTGAATGAGAGACTCCTTGAAAAAATAATTGAAAAACTATTGGTATAGAATATTGGTCTAATGTTCATTTATTTATTATAACCACTTTATTGTTTTGCCTAACTGTGATTACTCAATTCTTCATCAAATTAATAAGAAATTCCTCAATTCCTCAAAAATAAGAAAATCCTCAATACTGACATGTCTACTACTAATACTTTAATAACAACTTCTACCACTACTATCAGCTTTTGTTATTTAGGTCTCACCATCTGGCAGAGTATTCTGATACACCACTGGGCTCCAGGGGCTGGTAAGCTGGTCCACATGCAACCGCACAGCAAACTCATATCGAGTATTTGCCTCCAGATCTTTCACAAGCAGACTCTGATCCCCTCTGCAGCCCAAAAATAACAGACAAACAGAAAGAAAGAGTGAGAGATGATTATGTATCTTCACAGAACATGTTCAATGTATATGTCACATCTTGTGTTGCTGAACTGAATGGATTTCAGGATTTCAAATTAACTGGCTTAATCCTTCTAACGTAGTTTTATTCTGTCCTTCTGCTTTGTCTCTTAATCATATCCCTTTCAGACTCTCTGAGATCAGTGATACTTACGTCTGTAGGTAGAGCACCAGTGAGGCGTTCTGGAGGCCGACCGGGTTGCAGCGGACGGTGTAGTTGACAGTTTGGCCTCCGGTAAAGGCAGGCCGAGCCCAGTGCAGGTAGACAGAGGAGGAACTGTTTGTCCGTGCGTACACATGATGTGGAGGAGGAGGTGGGGGCACCAAACGATCACGCACCGCTTTAACACAAAGCAACATTATACACAATATGTCAGTAAAGCAGTAAACAAGAACAGACACTGGCATAGAGAATAAAGTAAACATTTTAGTTTAGTTTTTCTGCAGTCCAAATATTAAACATGTACATTCAACAACTGTATATAGCACATGCAGTCCTTACAGACACATCCTGGAGTGCTGATGGTCCGGTCAGCCTGGTAACCCTCCCCTATGAAGTTGAAAGCCAGGAGCTTAACATGGTATTTCTTCCTGGGATCTAGATGAAACAGTGAGAGAAAATTCAAACTTCATATGCTTCCATAGCGGTGATGTAATATCATGATTATCATTCATTCATGATGCAGATCATGTCACTGTAGTTTCCACATCACAGATATCCTCAGTATTTCTAACATATTGGTTATAACATAAAATAGGGCTGCACAATATAAAAAAATTACATTGCAATAGTACATTTTCTGCTATACATATTCTATATACAAGAATTTCCACCGAATATCGGGCAGATAGAATAATTCTCTGGTAGATCTGTCATGGGAAATGAGAATAATGTGAATTGTCTTTTGAAGCAAAAAGTTTTTAAATTAATTTAAATTTCCCTTGTGCACATCCTGCGATGCAATTGCACTGATGATGATGAAATGATATACTGTGCAGGCCTAATGTAAAACCTCAAGAGATTAGTATTAAGTGTACAAATAATTCTATTTAACGTCCAACTGGTTGTTTAAAGGGTATGCTGAGTAACAAGCTTTGTTTTTACTTCACCACTGTTTTATGCTACATTGTTTCTAATCTAACTTACTAATATACCTCAGACAATTGAAATATTGTGAGATGTAATTGGAAGTGTCTCCTGAAGATGTTTTTAAGTATGACAATATTACATTTTTGCCATGTGGCCGATCCCTAATCTTCCATGTCAGAGAACAGAACAGTCAGGAACCATGAGTGGTCAGAGGTAGTGTGAGGAGGGGGGGGCAAAAGTCCTCCCTCTATACCTCTAAATATATTGTCATCTCATCCAACCCCCTAAGGAGAAGAGAACACTGCATACAGACACACGAGCCACATGGCCACTGGTCACTTCTCTTTCAAAGACTGGGCACTGAGGTTAAACCAGGGAACAAAAGATCATGGGAAACTGAGAAAAGGTCAGTGACATGGCCAAAGTCAGGACCATGAAGACAAAGACAATTGAGCAGATGTTGGTTCTGTGACCATCAGAGTGGTCAGTCTTTGATTAGTTGTTAAAAGGCAAACACTATTCTAAAGCATCAAAGATGGCAAAATAGACAAGATATAATATCATGCCAGTAAAAGGCCAATAGCCTTGGTAAGTAAGCAGGTGAACTGTATCACAACAGCATGACAATGCCCTTATACCAGCAGCAGGACAATCTACTGAAAACTCCAGGGACTTCCAGAAATAGCAGTGTATCTGTGAAGCTAATGAGCTCCAGCCTAGCAAGAAAACACATGCATGCAAACACACCCACACACATCACCACTTATTGCACCAACACAGAAGTAAGGTCAGGCAGCTAAATGTCTCATACTACTGAGAAAAACAGAATGAGGTGAGACTTGCAACATTCAACACTGTTTGTACTGAGTCATTTAATAAAACAGAGTAAATCTTGGTGACTGAAGGTTTCATGTTTAATGAAGTGCCATCACACTTGATATATTTTATTTAATGTACACTAATTGTATGTATGAATTACAACAACAACAATCTAATTTGTGCAGTTCGGCAGATCTCCGGAACTGCATCTAAATCCAGCAAGATTTTCTACTTGCTGAATGCAGTATATCCCACAGACACTAGGTGGCACACAACCACAAAACATAGTCACAGTTTGATATGCAGGGCATTACATACTGTCAGCTTGGCAGCTTTACACCAATTTTAAGATGCCAGTTTTCTCTAAGGTTACTGTTCATATTTTTACAGCAAATTAAAAATAGATTTTTGGATAAATATATTACATTGTTATATACTGATTAGTGTGTTTTTTACTGACATGGTAAAGTAAATAAATATTAAATTACATTGTCAGTGAGGACTCAGCAGTGACAAGAACTATGAATACAAATATCCAGTTAACACTGTATACAGTCTGCAAAAGTCTGGGCACCTCTTGTCAATCTTAGGTATCACACATTTGCTTTATAATATACAATTACTACCCACCACTGACCACAAACAGAGGTGATCCAAACTCACAGTAGGAGCATTTGATTAAAACCAGTTTTTGGCCTTTGTATCGGGTAGTGATAGGTGCTGTCTGTGCTCAGGTAGCAGGAAGTGAGTGGATGGCCGGAAAGGGGTGTGGTTTCTGGATTCCGAGCCTGGGGAACAGGTTAAGGTTCAAGCTCAGATAAAACTCCTACAGAATCTGGGGTCAGAGGTCAGCAACATGAGCTGGGCCTCTTTCTGCCTTCTACAGCCCTCTCAGAAAGAGATGGGGGGGGAGAGAGGATAGTGATGTCCCTCTCCCAACATTACATGCGCTTCTTCCATGACTTGAGGTATTATTCAGATGATCCACCTTTCAGAAAGGGCAGTGAATCAGCACTGCTCCTGGCAGATTCAACACTTTGATAGAAAGAGGTTTTGATATATTGTTATCTCTTCATGAATCTGATACACCAACCATATAGGTGAACTCTACAGGTTTACAATGACTGATGTTACCCCACCTGTTGCTGCACAATACATCAGCCACCCTCTACTCTGACCATCAATGGAAGGGGGACACCATGCATGATAGCAACACATGAGCTACAGTCAGTAAACCTACAGTAGTAACCTATGGTAGGTATATCTGATAAAATGGCCAATGATTATTAGTATTTTGTGTGGTATTCTGTATTTTATGCATCCCTTATAGATTTATTAGTGTATTAACATGAATGTACAATCATGTGTGCATGTATGAAATTTCTCCAGTCCTGTTTTTCTAATTTTCAAAATCTAAAACTGTTGCAAAATGCTAAATACATGCTTTGTGGGGATTTAAATATTGAGACTGCTAAAGAGCATATCTGCTCTAAACTTTATCCGCTTAAAATCACAGCCTTTTTTGCATCTTAAGATATATCATTCAGCAAAAACTGGGGAAAGCACTGCAAAGTGGTGGATCTATTCTTAGGATACGAGAGTGTGAAACATGGGCCTGCCAACAGCTCCTGGCCGTGATATTGCATTCAGTAAAGGCATCAGATAGGATTACTGGTCCCCAAAAGTTTCCAATGACTGTTAATCATGTTAGCTTTCTTTAAATGGTTTTAAATGTAAAAGTTTTACACTGAGTTCTTTCTATTCAGCAAAGTTATAAAGACTTTGGCTGAGCACAGAAACAGACCTGCCCTTGTCCCCAGTGCACACTCGCCTGGGGTCACTATACCACACACTGTGATGGGGGAGTGAGAGGGGATTGTGTGTGTGGGGGGGTTGGGGTGGGGTTGACATCTGGGCCATGACCTTTGACATAGAACGGGCAAGCCAAATCCTGCGGTGAAATGTGTGTGTGTGTGTGTGTGTGTGTGCAAGAGGAGAGAGAGAAAGAGAGACAGTGACAGAGTAGAAGACAAAAAATAACAAAAGAAGTACCTAAAAACCATGACACAGCAAAACACACACACATACATACACTACAGAGTCATGTGGCAGTTGTTTGTGCAAAGTCATACTTTCGTCATGGAGAGGTTTCCCTTGCTGGAGAACCGGACACACATACCTGCGCTAATCCAAGGTCTCCATGGTGACAGAAAAGAATCCACACACACACACACACACTCCCAAAGCAGCAGCTAAACATAGACACAGATAATTTATTGCTGTTCTGGATTTAATGCATCTGAGGACATCTAAATTCATGATAAACTTTGCAGGAACTTTGTTTATTGCTGTAGAAGCTATTCATTCATCTTCACTCTGTCAACAAGTAGCCCTTCTGTAATGCTTCTGACAAGGCTAAAAAACAACCCAACCAGGCCTTGGGCCACATGATAAAATCTTATAGGGGCTTACTTGGTCCACAGAGATAATTCAACATATCACTCTACAGCTACAAGCACAAACAAACACACTCAAATAGGGCACAAACTTTAACTTAACCTATCTGCACTGTACAGCACAGAAAACAGAGACGTCACTGTTTCAAAACCAGCCTAAATAGACACACACAGACACACACACTCTAAGACATATTCTACTTTGTCTAAGATATCTCTTCCTCACATAGCTGTCAATCGTTTGTCAGAAAGAAACATACCACAGAGACCACAGGGAGAGAGGGAGCAAGAAAAAGAAAGCCATTGCCAGAAATACACTGTCAACACAAAGTAATGCGTCTAAAGAATTTGGAACTGTGATAATATTGGGAATGAAAATCATTTCCTAACAGAAACAAGATAATATGATGATACTGTAGCATTTTTGCTAACAATATGTTTTTTTGAGTATGTTGTGACAACTGCATATTTAAGGATAGAGAGCATAATTAGTCATGTTTAACTGGCTGTAGCTCAAAATATTTTATATGTGACATATTTCACAATTTCCCCCCAAGAAAACATAAACCAAAAAAACGCAAATATTAAATGCAATATTTTAACCACACTTTCCTGCCGCTAGTTCAAGTCTAGTATAGCATAATTGTATAAAACTCAGGATGTCTACATTTTAAGCATTGAGGCCATGTCTCAAGTCACAATATAAACATAAATGTGACTGCCTGCTCAGAATGGGTTCTTCTGAAACCACCTAATGAATGAACAAGTTTACTGTGCGCTTACCTCACAGAGTGAAGCTGAAATTCCAGCTTAAAAATGGAATGAAAATGGAAGGGAATTCCAGTAAAACCATAAAACCGGTAAATAACTTCCTCATTGGTGCAGCTGTGTCCTAAATCAGCATGCTCTGAACTTAAAGGCAGAGATGTTATACTGAGGTTATGTAACGAAATGATGAATCTATCAGAGGCACGACCAACAACACAGAACACCTCCATGCTGTTTTAATGAATTAAGTGTTCTAGTAAATGATGTAAATTTAAACACACTGCACACAGGTGCTGCAAGTTAGATGTTCTAGTGGAACTAAAGCTGATTCTTGTGTCACATTCGAACGTATGCTGAACAATCCAATCCCACCGGTGGGACCGTATCAACCTGGGACCAGCCACGGCAAATGCCACTGGTGGGACCATATTTTTAAAAGAGAAAAGTAAGCAGGAGTCAGGAACGGCTTTAATATCCTTATTACAAATTAGAGGAAGGGTCATACTGCTCTTGTCTCCGATTTACAGATTTAACATACATTTTTTAAAACATCATGTCTTGATGAAACACAGCTGGTTTTACTGCAGTATTTTTTGAGGTACATTGGCAAGATGTAATGTGCCACATCAAATTTAAAAACTGAAGGTCTGCATTGCACCCCTTTTTTAACTATTCTAGATTCTCTAATTATAATAGAAGCATTTAAAATTGCAATGCCTTCTCTGAAAGACTCTTCCTAAAAAAGAAATAATTCTACCATTATTTACTAGATTGTTTCTTCTCCCACTCAGCATATTGAATGCCCCCTTTATTTACCATAGCTTCCTTTTAAAACCTCCCCCAAGCAGAACACTCCACTGTACATCATAATGTCATTCCAACAGCAGAGAGTAGAGAAGAGCAGATCAATACTGAGAAACCCTTTCCACTGTGCATGTGAGAGGTCAAAAAGGATTGGTCGATTACATTTAAACTCCACATTATAGCTGACCTAAACTGACGGGAACACCCAGCTTTAATTAAAAGGGCCTAATATCAGGAGTATTAGCACTTAGCAAATGTGGACCAGTACATACAGAGGAGCCCTCCTACATGTGGTAGGGCAGTGAATCAGGTATGCATATGGTACGGTATACATAATGGTAATGTTATACATATATGTGACAAAGGGAGAGTCTCCATAATTCTTTCCAGCAAATAATAGCAAACAATAATAATAGGTAGTCTATAATACCAAATCTAGTCAGTGTTCCAGACAGGAAATGTGGTCAAATTGAGTCTTTTACATTAGGAAAGAACCAGAACTAGGTCTTAACCATTAAAGGAGCTCTGGGAAACTGATCTCAGATGAGTGTCAATCAGGCAACACTAACCTGCACCACCATCTGTCTTATGCACTGACAGCAAATATGTCACCTCTGGCCTGGCCAAATTTGTACTTATATTTTACACTGCTGACAGGACTGATGTGAAAACAGTGTGTGTGAGTTAGGGAGTATATGTTTGTATGAGGATGTGTGCGGCTGAGTACAGTGAGAGTTTAAAGAGCCTATGTGTGTGTGCATATGAGGAACATGTCTGGATAAGTGGTGTAACAATATACACATTTCACAACACAAAAACGAAATCCTGACAGAAGCAAAATCAACACATGTATGTATTGTATTGTAGTGTATATTATGTATGTGAATATGTGGTCTGTGTGTACATGTGCATGTTTTTCTCTCTGGTCATTAAAACTCAGGATGGTCATCAGAGTCTCAGTACAGCCAGCAGCTTTGAAGTGAAACTCCCCCACCAGCGCAAGCTCACAGCAACCATAAAACCCACCGTAAATCTCTCACGTAACAACCCTCTTTCTCTCTCTCTTCTCTTTTTCTTTTCTGTTCCATCTCTCTCCTCTCCTTACAAAGACATCCATATATCTTGCCTCCCACTCTTGACGTTTTCTCCAAACTCACATTACCTCCCGTGAGATGACTGCTGTGGGAACTCAGCAAGGCTATCAGCCAAATCTCCAATCACTAACACTGTTCTCCCACTGTTTTGCTTACATTTCGGGTACATGAGTTTAGTTCCACTCTTGAATATATCATAAGATCAAACACCTACAGTTTGTGTAATCATGCATCTACTTAGTAGGGCCTGACTGATTTAATGATTGGCAAACTGGCCAACTTTGAGGTCAAGCAGATATATTGGTATCGACATAAATGGTGCTGGTAAAGCAACATAATTTAAAGCCCCTGGGAACAAATTTGATATATTAAATTTTCTTGTATAATACCCAACCTGGATGCTAAGTGAAGCGCTCAGCAATGTTTAAATATAAATATTTGAATACTGAAATATAAATGTCTAAAATCGTCAGAATGCACTCCCCAGATCTCTCTGAGAAAGGTCTGGAAAATTCTAATAAATGTATGTGAGCCTTCTTGAGCTGCTCAAGCTTTAGTTTCCCAGGTTTAGCTTTAGCTTTAACTTTAGCTCTATAGATTGTACAGGCTTAGAGAGGGCGAAGTCATGTTAGGCTTGTGATTGGTCAGGGGTATGCTGACATAAACTGACCTCACTTTTAGCACCAGCCATTTCACATCAAGAAAAAAGCAATACTGGTGAAACACAGCAGACAATTATTAGACTTTGGGAAGATATTAATAAGACATACTCTGTATGGACAGACACAGGGGGACCTAAGCCAGATTAACTTCATTAGAAAGAACTCAGATTTCAGTAGAAAGAACTCTTAGACTTAGGTTCCCAGAGGCTTTAAAGGTTTATATTGTTTTATATTATAACTTATGGACATGCCTAATATGATTACAGCAAATATCTTGGTGAGTAAATCTCTGAATCTAGTGAATACAAGTAATATTTTGTATGTGATTGTTTTAAGAATATTTAACATGTTTTGAGACATCAGTCAAGACTTTTGAGATCCTTACAATTGTCATCATTCCAAACATTGTCATGAGTCCATTTTACAACATACAGAATGTTTCCGTTTCTCCTCTGAATCTAGAACCAGTCTCTCTAATACTCAGACACCATTAAAACTGGTTTTAGATCAAGAAAATCCTCAGTTTCCCCCCGCTGATCCCGAACTGCTCTGAAAGTCAGCTGCTGCCCAGCTGGATGACCTCTCTCTGACCACAGATGGTCACTGCTCCCGCTAAGCATTGTGGGATGGTCCACACAGCCACTGTTCACAAACGGGGCGAGACCTCATAGGCGACCGAGGACGAGGCCAAACACACCGCACCCCCATCCTCATTCTCAGATCCACAGTAGAGACTCATGGGAAGGCCATTGGGCTGACCAGTATTTAGGCTCAAAGATCAGAGGTCATGCAGGGTCACTATGGAAGGTCAGTAAAGAGGGAGGAGGAAGTGGACATTGGGTTTTTTTGGGGAAAGAGGACTCATGAGGACTTATATCAATCACCCAACAGCTCTACTGTCAATATAGCCAATATCTACCCACAAGCCCCATGCTGGTATTGTTTTCTCTCAGCCAATAGCAGCCACCTTCGGGGTCACTGATAAAGGGGTAAATTGGTCCGGTGGTTTGCTCCGAATTATGCTCTGAACTAATTTTGTTTATAAATATTAAGCTGAAATCAATATATTGTGGACTTTGGTGCATTTTACTGGTTTCTGATTAAATTATTACCATCTCCAAACTTTCACACCACCTACCACTTCAAAACCATCTATTCTTCTATTTATCACTGAACCACACACTACTACCTAAACTTGCAGGTCATTCTCTGACATTACTACTACAAAGCTTGCCAGGCAGGTCAACGATGACTCATTTTAAGGTGGTGCTGTCCAGAACCTGACATCTAACCTGCATCTCGACTAAATACCAATTAGAATATCAACCCCAGAAGATGGTGTCTTTACTCACCCAGTCCTCCAATGGTGTGTTGGTTGAGGTGAGGGGGTAGCTGGATGGGGGCACTTTCAGGCTGGCTCTCCTCATGGTAAAAGAGTCTGTAGCCCTGCATTCCAGCCACAGAACTTCTCACAGCCAAACGCCAGCGCACAGTAACAGTTGTACAGTTCAGGGGCTCTAACTGAAGTTCTGGTGCCAGGGGTACTGGAATTGGGTGAGAGAGAAATAGAGAAACAAGTTACAAAAATATACGTCGCTTTTTAGATGATCTCATCCATTTAGTTCATCCACTTTGTATTTAATGAATGATAAGCCTTTGGATGTAATACGGCACATTTTTAATGGGTTAAAAGCTGAGACATGCACACTATACTAATGTGCAACTGTAAAAACAGCAATACAATGTATGTCACTTTAGCCAGTTAATTTCCATTTATATGTTTACCTCCTAATTTACAACTGTGTTTACTAGTTACCACCAAGTAGCTTTTCATTTGTGCTGTATACTCATAAATAAGAATAGTGGCAATAAAGGTTAACTGGATAATCAGTACTTTCCTGAGCAGTCCAAATAAAACATTTCACATGCCCCATTCTGGAGAGTATAAAGCTAACTGCCCCATTCATAAAACACATTTGACTGGCGAGTAGATTCCAACGCCACCCCTGTGGTCTTGAAGAAAACATCCTTTCACTCTGATGTCACATCCGTTTTGCCATTTCTCTTTTTCCATGCTAATGACTTTGGTCGGGAAAACTGGTCTTGGATCAGCATTAAAAATATTTTCTAGATGTAGTACTCGGTGAACTCAATGGACATTTATTCTGCTTCTCCGACCTCAAGGGGTCCGCAGGCTCTCATTTTATAACCCGTGACTGAGGCTTTTCCCATGTGCCCCACAGTCAGGGTCAGAGATCACTGCAGTAACCAATTCAACGTCTTAACAAGACTGTTATAGCAAACACTAAAGATGCACAGAGAGACAGAGAGAGGCCAGGATAGAAGAGAGACAGATGAGGGAAAAATAAATAGTGGGGAGAGGAGCAAAACTACTTTCACATTTGAAAGTTCTGTATGAGTGTCCATAACTCACTCTCATGACTACAGTTACTGTTTAAGTCTTAAGAAAAATAACTGAATAGAAACTGAAGTGCTTGGTGACCATCACCTTCCCCACTGGAGGCTTTGGGGGTCCTGTGTGAAGTCCATGCAGATGGCTCACACCAACCCACACTGGTGGCAACTGCAATCCGCAGCAGATAGACCATATCAGGCTGCAGTCCCTCCAGCAGGTGCTTGGTTTGGTCCCCAGGAAGTTCCAGTTGATGTGTGACTCCTTCTGAGCTGGGCCGGTACCACAGACGGTAAGCAGAGATACGTCCCCGGCTCAGCTTCTGTGAAAGCGGCTGCCATGACACCTGGATGTCTGTAGGACTGCGGCTGGTTAGAGATAACTCCGGAGCACGCACAGGAACTGAGTGAGAGACAAGAACAGAAAGGAGTGAAAATACTAAAAATTACTTTACATTACTTGTATAACTACAGCCCTGCTGATGGACCTCCTAGAGGTGGTGAATTAAAATACTTCAGTAAATCTAAAAAAGAGCACGGGTGAGATGGACTACTCTTCTCGGTATCACCCTGTGTAATGATTTACCAGAATCCTTTCATCTGTTTCTCTCACCCAACCCTCCCTTCCTCTCTCTCTTTATCCCTTTGTTCATCTTCCCAGAACAGACCACTTGTTTGTCCCTGAAGAATGCAAGGTTATGCACTACACCTCAGGTGATATGGTTAAAACGATGATCAACCTTTGGCCTACTCAAACAGACCTGTGTACTAGAATGCTCCATCACACATATTTATATATAGTGTTTCTAGTGTCTTTTCCGATGATGTAATGCACATCACACTCACCATCCTCAAGTGTGTGTTGTATGATGTTGTCGGACATGCGGCTGGCACCCATAGGCATGTACGCAACAATGTAAAAAGTGTAGTTCCATGCAGGTTCCAGGTCATCAATGATATAACGGGTGGTGTCGTTGCCAATGACAACCTGATACTCTTCATTGTTAAGACCTGCAAAGCATAGGACTGGTTATAACGTGATGTCAATGAATTAGATTATATCATAAGATGTTTTTTTTCATTTATGCTAAATATTTAAATAAATCATTGATTTAAAAAAGTGTTCTTATTCAAGAGTTTCAAAGTCTGGGCTAAAGTAGTACAAACACCTGCTTCCTTTGTATACAATGACTTCTTTTCCACACAATAATTAGTACATAACTGCTTAATAAGATCCCTGTTCAGCTCTTTGATTCTTCCACATAAATTCTATTCAGCTCTTTGGTAATGAACCTGTATGGTTATTCTAAACAGGGCCCACCATACAACAGGAATGTCAACTCAATCAAACTGGTCACGCCTTCTTCAACAGGCGATTTTATAGTAATGACTGAAGCCAAATTCCACATGCTGATTTTCTCACACAGTCAACGTGTCTGATAAGGCTTTAATTAGTCCAGATTAGGCAGACCACACAAAAGAATCCTTCAGAGCCTCACATGGATGAATTCACAATTCCTGACCCTCCAAACAAGATCCTTAAGGAGCAACAGAAAAAGGCCTTGTTCTCTGCCTGAATAGCCACATCGCTGACTTTGACTGCTGGACTTTTACTGAGGTTTAAGAAACCTCTACAGACAATGCACATGTCCTGGGGCAAACACTGCTTCCCTACACACAAACGCTGGACTGAACAACTCTAATACAGCTTAATTGGGCAACTTTTTACCCCTATTCCCTCACTTCCGAAAACAATTTCTCTCTCTCTATCTCCCTCCTTCCATGCCTCTTTCACTTCATTATTGCCCTAGTAATTAGGGAAGAAAGCTGGGAGGCTTCTTTAGGCTCCTCTGTCCTGAAACCATAAGAGAACCCAAAAAGAGCAGTCCTGAGCGAATGAGTAGTTCTTCTCCTGACCTGTTTTCTCTCTCTCTCTTTATTTCCCTTCTTTTCTAACCCTCTCTCATTATGTCTGAAAGTGCTGGCAGGTGTTTCTTTTGCTAACTTTCTTCGTATATAAAAGCAGCTTAAAGGCATTCTACAGCAATAATTAGGCTGAAAAGGGATATTCTAGTAAAAAAGTGACTTTTGCTTTATTAACAATGACTGGGCCCAGCAAGCTGAAACACCACAATGAGGCCAAAGCCATGTTCCCATAACTGGCCTTTTTGCTTCATGTAGACAAGAATGTTCAACACTAAACAAATGTATCTTCAAGAACTACTGGTCTATCCATGTTATAAGAAATAGCAAACTGCTGTTTTTAAAATCTATTTTGAAAATTGAAAATTCTGCATGTTGCTGGTCACAATTGAGCTTACTGGCAAAACTGTTCAACAAAGGAAAGAACAGTACATCAATCAAAGAGGCTTTCTTTATAAAGTGATAGAAAGCACAACAGATAAATAAGTCACCATAGGAGACACCTTAGAAGACACCTTAGAAGTTGGCATGATGGAGCATCTGCACTGAGATTCCAGAAATCTGAAACTATTTACCTTCTGCCTTCATGTAGTGGATGGAGTAGGCGATCACTTTGTCAGAGTTGTAGTGCGGCCTCTCCCAGGCCAGCAGGATGGCTGAGCTGGACACGGTGTCAGCGCGGATGTTTCGAGGGGCGCTGGGCCGATCCTCTGACATCACCACAATCAGACGAGCCGTGGACAGAACTGAGCCCTGATCGTTCTCTGCCTGACACTGGTAAATCGCATCATCTTCTGGAATAATCTGGTTTATCACCAATTTACTGAAATATGGAAATTTTTTAATAAACCAATTATTCTCTCAAGGTCATCTTCAAACATAAAAATGTAAAACATTATCATCCCTTTTATTTATTTTTTTTCTAATTTAATTCCAAGTCATTTTAAACCACCTCCTCCCAGTTCTTCTCTGCCCTATCTCTAATTATCAAAAGTAGGTTTGGCCTTTTATCTTAAAGTAGATGTCGAGTAACTTATATTTTAATGTTATACCATAGTACTACAGGAATTCCACAACCACAGGTAACCATTTCATAATGCAGTCAAATACTAGTCTCAACTATTCCCACTGCATCTCTCAAACCGGATCCTATAACAAACACAGAACCGCATACGCTTGTGATTAAAGGAGGCAGGAAAATCAACTAAAATGCCATTTGCAACAGACTGAATTATTAACGCCCCTCTCATTTCACTGAGGGAAGAGGCTAATGAATATTTCAGTGAGACAGAGTTTCCAGCAGACAAATGAGGCATTTTAAACCCCTGGAGATGAGTGTCTCAAGGATGGTTGATAAGCAGGTCGGTAATTTACTTACTTACAGTTCTGGCCATTCAAATACATGTATATATACACACATACATATATATATATACATGTACATATACATAGGTTTGTGTGCAAAACACACTTTCAACAATCCTTATCTATATTTTTATTTCTTGTTTGTGAATACTGACATGATATTTAATTTGCAAAGTTATTACAATATAGTATATTAATAATTATTATACTAGTGTAATAATGACATTTTATCCTATGACTCAAAGATCACCAGATAGCTTTTACCTGTTGTACATCTTGATGCGGCCATTAGCATGGACAGGTTCTCCATTCTTAAGCCAGGTGACGTGAGGGCTGGGTACACCCTCAGCATGGCACACAAAGCGGCCAGTGCCAGCACGTGGTCGGGTCAAACTTTCTGGCCATTCCACCAGAGATGGGGGTGCTAAAATGAGAAAGATGTGCAGTTCATTGTCATATAAGGTGGATTATTGTGCATGGGGGGGAAAGAGATTTTCATGAGTTCTGTGATTTTGATCTAGTATAAAAATGTAATGCCTGCTCAAGACAGCACTGTTATTGTTAGAGTGTGTCCTCTATTTAATACAAAATTGAATTTGCAGTCAAATTTCTTACAAATTATATTGCAAAACCTTCCATAGTCAAACTAATCAAGCTTGAACAGTAAATTTCACTATTCAGCTGTAGTGTACATTTATTATACATGGCATTGCTTCAACACTATGGGCCTTACCAAGCACGGTGACATTAGCAGCAGCAACAGTGTAGTTTCTTGTTCCGGGTGTTGTTGCTCGGCAGACATACACCCCAGCATGCTGCCGCTTTATGTCAGAGATGAGCAGGTTGCCGTTGCCGAGAACTTTAGTGTTGTAAACATCGATGGGTTTGTGATCGGCCCGACTCCAAGAGATCAGTGGCCGAGGATTTCCTACCGCCACACACTCCAGGAGAGCTCTGCCATGTGTCGTCACGGTCATGTTCTGCGGCCCAGCAATGATGTGTGGCCGCTGAGGAATTCTGACAGTGGGAGCTAGAGCATGAAAATAAAGAAATTATAAGGATAAGACAGAATATCAATAATAATAATAATTATGCAAACATTTGTATAACTGCCTTCAGGGTGAAAATTCTGCTTTGGTGTGGTTAGGTCTCTCTAGCTCACCTGGTGTAACAGTCAGTATTGCTTCCACACTCCTGCGACGGCTGGCGATGTTTGCTGCCACACAACGATAACTGCCAGCATCCTTTTGGTGCACTCCCTGAATCTGCAACACTCCACTGGGCAGCACTGTGATTCTGAACCATAAAATATAGCAAAACAAATAAACCAAAAAATACACATTTGGATAAAAGATAATTTCTACTACTCATTAAATATGTACTTATTAACAAAAAAGAAGTCAAATATTGTTACTGATTAAAATGATTAGATCAGCCAAAGAGTGCGTCCCAGTAAACCATAGCTTTTTACTGCTTTTAGTTGTTGCCTCCGGGGTACATATTTATCATCCAGAATTAAGCTGCTGATTTTTGTTTGTTTTGTCTTTTCTTCTAGCAGTCCTGTGGTGTGTACCTGTCAGTGGCCAGCGGTAAGGTGACTCTGTTAAACTCCCAGGTAATGATTGGTGGAGGTACAGCGCTGATTTTACAGGTGAAGCGTGCGACAGAACCCTCCGTCACCACAACAGAGGAAGGCTGCTGTGTGAATGTGGAAATGCCTGAAGACAGAGACACAACATGATGCATTAGTTCTAAAAATCCCCAAAATGGTTAATCTCTGAGAATATAAAATTGATATCCAATGAAAAACATGTCTCTCCAAAATGGTGACTTTCTCAGACAAATGCAGAAACCTGTCAGTGGAATGAAAATGTATAATAAGAGTTTATTCCAAGTAATTTAGAGCATTTATATTGGTCCATTCATCTAGAACTATTCACACAGTGTACAGAGCAGGTACGCTGTGAGGTTCAAACCACAGAGAAAATTGGACTTTGACCATGACATAAAATTAAAATGTTTTTTAATTTGTTGTAAATTTTTATTTAATTGAAATCTTTTTTTATCTCTGTATAGAAAATGTACTGTATTGTGCTACAAAAGCCACAAATACACTGCACAATGCACAAACTCTCTCACTCTCTCTCTCTTCAACCATGCCCCACACATACTTTCTCCTCTCCTCCCACACACAATCAATCTCTTTCTCTCTGTGGATGGTGTAAAGTTGAATGTATTCCCACAGCTTACATTAACCCTGTTTAGCCTAAACTTAATACCAAATTTAGTGTTAGAACAGTAATCAATGACTCTTGCAGAAGACAGACTGCTTATGCACTGTGAAATTGCAAACAAATGATGGCCTACATTTACTATTGTATTCTCACTATCCATATAATTACTAGTATCAGATTGTTTAGTATTCTGTTTAACTGTAATAGTGTTTTAAGGTCACTTCATGCTTACAGATAGATGCAAATTATGACTCTTCCTTGTTATATATCCTTCTTTCCTTTATAAGATATATCCTGCTCTGTGTTCAGAAAATGGACAAATAAAAGTCTATCTTATTTATACTAGCCTTCACGTACTGTGTTGAAGCGGACTAAAAGTGAGTAAAAGGAAAATAATCAAGAAGAGTGAACAAAAGTCACAGTGGAGTATACTAAACCAAAGAATTTAACAAATAGAAAAGTCTGTTGTTTCCTTACAAGTCTTGGATTGGTCCAAAACCAAGGTAATATGCAAACAGGCTTACATGGCTCTATAATTAGCTTTTCACCAGCAAAGACATCAAATAATTTAGAAGAACAAACTTAATATATATGTTTTATTTATTATTTTTAGTTCCAAATTGGTCCACTTTTATATGCACCAAAATGCACCAACCTGTTGATTTGCTCAATCTTAAAGTTTCTACCATCTCTGATGGGTTTGTTTTGTTTGTTCAGCCTAATGGTGGCCAAACATCAACACCTCTTTGGACCACATAATTGGAGAGAGAACGACCACATGTAATTTCCACACTTAAAATCAGCTTCATATTTATGATCTCTTTAATCGGTGAGTTAACAGGCCACCCCTTTTCTCTGTGTCCAAAAGTTGTCACACTGGTGTTCCTTAATCAAAAATCTTCTGTCAATTAAGAAGGTACACGCAAGCCTTTTCTTTGTATTGTAGAACCCTGTCACAGTCAAAGAGTGTTAAAAGAGAGAGGGAAAGGGTCAGTGAAAGGTGATAAGGTTGCTAAAGTGACTGTATCAGATGGAAGAGCGGTGAGAACCAAAAGGTCTTTAGATAAACATCAACAACACGTCAGACCTTACAGCAACACATTGCTGGCCTTTTGGCAACTATCATCCAGTTTGTGTATTTGTGTGTTAAGAATGGGATGGTAGGTGCACAATGAAGGTTTTTTATCCTAATTTTCATTATGAATGAAAATTCTTTGAAATTCAAGTGCTCATCGGAAGGTTGTATATACCAGATGGTAACTAGTAAATACAACTTCACTCTGTTCATAGAGATCCGAAGAATATCCCAAAACAATGACACTGAGTCATCCACAAACACTGCAAAATATCAAAAGAAGTAATTAATTAAATATGAAATGAATCAATATTAGGTGACTGAGCTATCACTATGAATTTGTTTCTCTTCCTTAGTTCTCACTTTCTGCTACCAAACCATGTGCAAATTAGCACCTAGCCACATGGCCTTTTTCTTAAGCTTGGTTGCTAATGCTCCATAATGATCTGGATCTGAGACCCCCTACTCTGAATCAACACCTTGTCGATATCTGATTCACATTAGGTTGTTTACGATCCAAAAACAACAACAAACTTTGCTCCCTGAAAGAAAAACTGTGAAAACTGGAGACTAGATCATGTAAACATGAAACCAAAACACATGGATGTCATCCTGCAGTCACAAATCATCTGTAAACCATGTGGAAAAAGGTGCTGGCAGGAGCTGTGACAAAAATGTGTCTCGGTAAAGATATGTGCCTGCTGTTTATTGGGTCCATACAACGTAACTCACTGTTGGTCTAGGTCTTCCTGCCCAAAACTGGCTGTTTATTTAGTAACCAAAAACTCAAGATTCTGTCCCTCTCCTTATTTTAGCTTCCTTTCTGACCCCTCATTCCAAGACTACAACTTTATAAAACTTTCTACAACAATCTAGCTAAAGAGGCTTACACTTCAACCAAGGCATCTTCAGTAGAAATTTGACAAGAAATTCATTGTCTTAATACATTAAACAAACACCAATAAACCCTTACATCCACAACCACCAATAAACATACTTCACCGTCAGTACTCATATTTTTTAGCGGCATTTGTGTTACATAATAAAAGTGACTTTCTTTGTTGAATACTTAAATGAATTGGTCTATTGTAGAGAACTGTTTTTTTTGTCTTCTGTCTTTTTTTCAGGCTGTGAGCAATAAAACCCCCACTGCTGCTTTCCTCTGTTTCCTCCGTCTAGAATGCCTCACAGAAGCCCAGTCAATGATTAGTTCACACAAATCAATGGCAGCACTGCAGCTGATAAAGACCTTACTATGAATTACATTTCGGGCATGGCTGAGATGAGTGAAACATTTCCCTGGGGCTTCAGAGCGTAATAACACACGCACAGGCCTGCAGTATTTCATGAGTGCATCTGATCAGTGCAGTATAAGAGGGATTTGTACAGTGGAGGGCTGGACGACAGGGACATGTTACACCACAGTAACTAAAGTATGTGTTTAAGTGTGGCCAAACATTGCTTACATGGCAAGCATGAATTAAAAGTTTGTAGAGATGGTAGTTTCATTGGCTGTTTTGTCTAACTTTGTTTCCACACCTTAACATGCAAAGGTAGATCACTAGAAAGCCTTTCACTATGGAAGCAAGACTAGGCAAGCATGTAATCAGTGGGGACCATTATCTCCTGGTTAATGTTAACATTATCTAAGATGTAGTGATTATCAGAACAACACTGGTCTCTCTTCATGACTTAAAGTCATTAATTTCTGAATTCAGGTTTAGAATTCCAACTCACTTTAAGTGAATGTTTCTGCCACAGCAAAGAAAAAGTATTGTCGACACTGCTGTGGTCTCCAAAACTGTAACTTTTATACTACAAAGTTTTAATTAAAACTCTTGTAAAGGTATATTTCAATAGATTTTAATCAGGCAGTCAGATAGGGACATTGATTCTTCTCGATCTGGCTAAAACAGAAGATCTGCAGTGCTAGCAATAATAATCAATAAGAGCAGCAGGAGCTGATTCAATTAACTGACCAAGTCTCAAGATTTTAGCCCCAGTTTCCTGAGGCAGTGATTTGTGCAAGTGTGCACGTGTGTGTGTCTATGTATGGACTGTAAGTGCAAGTCAGGCTCCTGGACGTCTGTGATGAATAGCAATAGATATAGGGTTGGTGAGAGCGGCACTTCTCAGCTCAGGAGGATGCACTCCTCTGGACTCAAATATAAACAAGAGGAAAACACGCCACTGACCTCTGGCCCCATGGGGAGGCATCAGACCATTAGACATAAGAGGAGATTAAAGGAATGAGGATATGTAATTCCTCTTGAACTTTCATTTTTGCCCTTCCTTAGATGTAAAAGCACCTTTCTGTAACATTCTGACTGTTCAACTAAACCCAGGAAGCCAGATGTCAAATTTAGAACTCCCCTTTTCGCCATGAGCAGCATGATGGACCAACCATGTGCATATACTGTTTATTCCAGACTTTTTCTCAATTGGCAAACCACAGTGGTCTTACATTTCTGTAGTCATTTATATATATGGGGAGAGAGAGAGAGAGAGAGAGAGAGAGAGAGGAGGCTTTTCTCTACACCCACCCCCATCCTGTCTCTCCAGCTGGGTGTGTGAGGCATGTATCTTTACCTCAGACATCTTTAATCAAATTACTTCTAAGCAGTTGAGTCACTTGCAGCAGGGCAGCGTCACTCTCCGCAGAACACCAGGTTGTGTGTGTGTGTATGTGAGGGTTTAGAGGGTTATCTCTATCCATAAGATATAAGGCCTGAAAAAAAAGCTTTAGGCTTTTTTTGAAAAGGCTTTATGATTTTTGGCTTGCAGCTAACAACTAAACAACATGATCTTTTGTATCTACTGTTGTAAGCTTGGACAGGCTTTACAGAGGTAGAGATAGACCGTCCAGTGCTTTTGGGGCTGAGGAACGATACATTAATGGAAGCCATATTAACCTTTCCAGGCAAACTTGGTAATGCATCATCATGCAGGGCTTCTGTAATGTTCTCCCTGATAACATACTACCGCATCTGTAGTCACGCAACTCAGTCCCATCCAGTCTGCAACATGGGATATTACTGAATATCCTTTAGACTTAGACTAGCCTTAAACTTCAAAATTGAATTTTATGTTTCTTCCCCAACCCGTGCTTTGTAGCTGTCCCACAGCTGCTCTTATCTGGCCATCTGCCCCTTCCTCTGACCTACCCTTTGACCTCAGACCTCTGCCAAATCCAGGCCAGCACTCTGCCCCACCCGGCTCAGCCTGTCCACACTGCCACAGTAACATACACTCACAAATCAGCACAGGCCAGTATAACTCTAGCACAAATCAGTGCAACACTATTTCAACCCACTACAGACAAGCATAACACTATCTTAATCCCAGTACAGACAGTATGTCAGAAATTTATGCCCACCGCAAATCAGATATTAGCCCTTAGGAAATGAGTTACTGCTGTAATATTACTACACATTACTTAAAAATATTATACACATTATTAATATTACTACTACATTAATTAGGAATTAGGTTACACTGTCAATTCAATTAATTTAAAATGTATTTCTATAGCCTTCACAACAAATGTTTACAGAGATCTGGGTCCGAGCCTCTTTTGCACAAGCTAGTGGCAACAGTAGCAAGAAAAAAAAAACCTTGGATCGAGAGGAAGAAACCTTGAGAAGAACTAAGACTCAAAAGGGAAACCCATCCTCCTCTGGCTGACACAGAATAATAACAATAAAAAGCAAAACAGAAATAAAAACAACAATAAAACAATACCGAATCAAAAGAAAAATGGCAAATGTGCAGTCAAGCCATAAAAGATGAAAACGTGACTGAGATGATAAAGTCATCAGATAAAACACACTTCTGTGATTAATGGCACAGTTAGTATGGAAATTACATTTACATTCTGTCTCTACAGGTCAAAGCACTTTTTATTGTTTATTTATGATGACAAATGACAATGACATGTCTAACCATAACACTTCAATGCTTATAGTCCTATCAAAGATTAAAGATGTGTCGAGTAAGGTCACAAAAAAGAGGCCCCCAAGATCTCAACTGGCCATGGTTCTCATAATGGCATGGTTCTCTAAGTGGGGTCTAGGGACTCCCAGGGGTCACTGACATATAGCTAGAGGCCAGCAGGTCACTATGAACTTTGATATACGCTAAAAGAAACAATGACTGGAAATATACCACACCTTCAATTTGCTCACCAATAAAAATCAACCAAATGCAAAATACAGTTACAGACTTTTGCTGTCTACTGCGATGAGTTATACTGTCCAGTATTACACAAAGGCCTGTGGGGTATCTGATATTGACCTCAGTTGTGGGTTTTAAGATCTCATATTTGTATTCTCTCAGCTTTTAGCATTAGACTTTAAGTATAGCATTGCACCATGAATTAGTATAAGTTCTTAAATGCTCTCTTTTTAAGCTCTGTGGTCTTGGACAGGAATAAAATGAAGCAGCGCTTGACACTTCCTCTCATGTGCTACCTCATTAGCCTGTTTTTAATGAGAGCAGTGTGCGTGTGTGTGACGGAGAGAGTCTGTTAATCTGCTGGGAGATTGAGCGGAAAAACTCCACTCTAGCTAATTCTCAGTAGTTGAGATCTGCTTACAGTCCCAGGATCAGTTTTCCTAATCTGCCTCATCTGAAACATTACGACCAGAGCTTTAACACTGAACCCAGATTGGAAGATACACACACTAGATCCCATGGCTATTAAGTTAAATGCTGTAGAGAAGAACCTGAGGGGTCAGTTTTCTTTTCACAAATTAAGGCTGGTCTAAATTACACTATCTGCAGTGATTCACTTCTGTTAAGCATGGTTTAACCTGTGCTAAATTGAAACATTTCTGCATTTCATCCATTTAAAAGCAACTGTGAAGCATCTTTCAGTTCACTTTCTCTGCTCTGCTTTTGCTTTCTTTCTCTGTCTTCTCCTTCCTTGCGTTCTCTCAGTATCTCTCTCCCTTTCCCTCCTCCCCTTCTTCAGAGAAATAACATCAGTCTTAAGGCAGAAAGGGCTCTCTGATGTGGGGAAAGAATGCAGTGTTGAGAAGCTCAACAAATCAATCAGCGCGCAGCCAGCCAACAGGCTAGCAACCACCCCGGCCCCACACTGACCAAATAGCCGCTCTGCAGCCAATCACAGGGTGGACAATGCCTTGCTCCCTGATCCCCACGCCCTTTTGCCCCCAGCCTTATGGCCAGCATGGGGGATGGGGCAGGAGGGGCAATAAACTCTCAGAAAGCCTTATCTCCCTAAATCACTCAATCTCAGGTCACAGCCGAGACGTTTGGAATGTGTGGTCCTAGAATTCTTAGCGTGGTTCAGGAACATAGGTAACTATTGTTAGAACTGACCACACGCTATTGGTGCATCTCAAATAGACCTTACGTTACGTGACATTCCAAACGCACCAGTGTGCAAATACTCCTCCACAGTCTCAGGCAACCAGAGAGAAGCTCACACTGAAACAGTCGTCTACAGTTTCAACACCTGAACAGCACAGACCAGTGTGTCAAAGGTGATTGGCGTCTATATTCATTCTGATCTGGTGTTCATTTTTTTTGCCAGTTCATTCTGAGTACATGTAACAGGTAAAGCCTACTGGCTTCAGGAATTACATTCCACATATTAACACAGCCTGACAAACATCCAAATTTCCTGAAAGTATGGCTGTAGATCACTCTTTGCGTTGTGGGGCACTACTGAGTGCGCCTGCCGTTTTTCTTGTAGCGCCTGAATTGCAAAGATGAATTTTGGAGTGATTTTATGGCATCACCCTCTCCCCTATCACTGTATAGTTCACTATTACACAGGAACAGAATTCCACAAGGTAGTGAACGATTTCAGACACGCCATTATGTGTCATCTTACAGTGTGTTGTGGGAATGTTAAAGTGCATTAAAAATTTGGTACAATGTTTTCAGACATAACTACAAAATGGCGAAACCCCAAAGTAGTGCCCTATATAGTGAATGCAGCAGATCTGTACATCAGCTGAATACATACCAAAGTGCACTGCAAGTCTGTAACGGACAGTACATTAGAAGCTGCCTGAAGCTCATTGGTTTATCTAGATTTCACTGCTGTTCATCATGTTCATTCAGAAAAATCAATGACTGGTAATTGCAGGTTAATTCAGTCATGGACAAATAATTAAATGCACAGGCCAGCCAGGCCCTTTATTTTACTCATCCTTGTGCCATTCACTTTTTTATTATAATCTCTGGATATGAAACATCTGCCTTGTTCAAACTACAAACGCTGGCCAATGATGAGAAAGTGTCCGCATTCCCTTAGTAATTCAAACAAAACAAAAGAAAAAGAAGGGATCCAAGTTTTAGCCAAAGTCTATGTTTTTATTATATTTAAAAAGTCTGATGCTGCTCAAAAACAACCTAAATTTCTCAAAAACACTGCAATTTCCATGTTTGCCTTATCATATGGAATCATGGAGATAAACTAACTTTATCACCAACATGTTTTTTGCCATTAGCCCTCACCCTGCCTGCCTATCAAATGTTTAGCACTCTACACTGCCCTCTGACCTCTCTGACCGCTGCCTGAAGAAACCATGGAAACTTTTCATGTCCGGCACACAAGGAAATAAAACAGGGTGGCTGCCTAGAGGTTCCGACCGCTTGGAATTTGTCAAACATTTCATCTTTAACTCAAACTGAGCAGGTTTGCTCTGCCTTTATTCCTGTTATTACACATCAAGAGTCCCAGCACAACTGAAATATCACTTAGCAACCATCGTAGACACACACAGTACAGCCCTAAAGTGGGAGAGGGACTTGTGAGTTTGATAATAGCCAATAACAGAGTAAACAGTAGTCCACAGCTGGCCTATATTTGAATGTGCTGGACAATAATGGTGTGTTATGTATGAAGGTTGACGTCAGACAGTAGTAAGTTTAATTTAGTGCCGTGCAGCATGTAGTGTTTTTTTTTCTATTGTCTATTTGCAATCGTATAACTGGATTGTACACTGGAAATACAGAACTAAAAAAACTGTAGTATTGATGTAAAATGTTTTTAACAGGATGGCCACAGTGAAGAACTGTTTACAAGTGGGGTTGCAATGGTATGGGATTTTTACAGTATGATAACCATCTCCCAAAACATCACAGTTTTACGGTATCATACTATATGATAGTTTACAATTCTTCCTCTTGTTGTTGCTGCCATTATTATTATTATTATTATTTCACACTGACCCTTAAAGGAATGAAAACATTTTGTTGGTCGAACAAATACTTTACTACAGTGAAAGCTTAAAATTGTAAAATGTCTCCCATTTGAAATAAATAAGTCAGATTATTTTCTCCATTAATTGATTGATTGTTTGTTTTTTAAACTTGGAAAAAAGTAAAAAATTGGTGGGATTCTCTGTTCGATTCCATTTTCCCCCAATACAGGTATTAAACAAATGTACACAGAAAGATACACAACAGTATACAACTGCAACCATATTTACAAGTTTTCAAAGCTTTGCCCTTTATTACCAAAAGTAATTTTACTGACCGTAAAACATCTGCAAGTACAGAGAAGAACTTCTCCCCAGTTGCATTCATTTCTAGGAACTCTTTAAGGGGCACTCAGGGACCAGTAGCAGAGGCCACCTTTTCCAGTGATGCTTCAAACATGACATCCAAGCCCCTGAGCCACAGTTCATGTAGCTCAGAGAACACTGTGCAGCTTTTCTTACATCCATGACAATAGGTTTGGGTTGCACTTACTTCTTACCATATAATCACTCCTGTTAATGTAATGTAATTACACAAAACTTAACTTGAGTGACTTTATTCAGTGGATGCCTTAAAATATCAGAACATGTGCTAAACTAGTAAACCATAACTTTTAGATTAACCTAGCTATTTTTTTTTAGTAAGCCCACTAGAGCTAACCAGAGTGACCAGAGTGGTCTTGGGGTGTGTGTGTTAGTGTGTGACAAATACTTCTTCAGGCTGGAGGTGAGAAGACACAGGGCAAAAGGTCCAAAAGGTTCACACATATGGAACCATCAATCTTCTCCCCCAGAACTGTCTATATACACAAACACACACATACACACACACACATACACATTCTTCTCTCTAATGCACTCTAAAACCTGTTTATAACATTTCTCCAACACTACTCCTAAAAACACAAACAAGCGAGAGACAACACTGAAGCATCTATGAGTTACAGTCCAGTCCTGCCAAAGAATCAAACACTACGACTGTAGCCTTGGTTTAGTTGGTAACAGACTTGCCACAACATGTCTTTTGGCACTTATTCAGCTTTTGACATCTGACTTTTCCTTCAAGTTTCTCAAATCAAAATGCTATGGTTTTAAAAAGCCATCGTTTGTATAACTGCCCTCCCTTCCATGAATAAAGTCCAGATGTCCCGGTTTGGTCAGTCATCTCTGGCCAAACAAATAACCCTTAAAGAAGAGCTTTTCTTAGCGGTGGCATTTGGGGGCAGTTGAGGGCAGTTGGGGGCAGCTAGGGGACAAAAGGGTCCGGAGAGAAAGGCTTTTCATTCGTCTTGGAGAGCAGCAGAGCAGAAAGCAATCGCATGGAGACCAGTAGCCCCTTTCACTCCGGGACCACTACTCCACAATAAAGTTAGCTATTCAAGAGCAATGGCATGAGGGGGCAGAAAGACAGAGAGAGAGAGAGAGAGAGAGAGAGAGCGAGAGAGAGAGAGAGAGAGAGAGAGAGAGAGAGAGAGCGAGAGAGAGAGAGAGAGAGAGAGAGAGAGAGAGAGTGAGTGAGTGCCTGGGTGTGTTTCTTCTCTCTCAGTTTGAGAATGTGATATAAGAGCACAGTGTGTGTCATGTTCTTAGAGATACCTGGTAAGATCTACGATCCTCTAATGCCACCTTTGTTTATCCCCCTTACTGCGTATTTGTCAGGTAGCTGCCAATTGTACATGCTAGCAGCAAGCCAGCGGCCCTGCTTTAAATGTCTTCTTAAAACAAGCCAGTAAACAGTCTTGGCTGCCCTTTCTACAAACACAGTTCATTACAATTAACCACAGTTCACTCAATTAGCACACCACCCATACCTAAACAGTTCCCCAAAACACAGAACAACACATCAGAAGAAAAGTGGTGCCTAAAGCGTCACTGAAGTCGGGGGTGGGTGGGGCGGGTTGTTGCTTTAAAACATTTGCTGTTTCTCCCCCTTCTTCTTCACTGAGTTGTTATGCAATCTAAGGCTCATTTCAACCCTGTTTTACAACATCTACCCCCATAGGCCGGAGTGACAGTCTTCTAATACTAAACCGCAGGGTGAGTCCTGAGGGTGTGTGTAAAGAAATTTGAGAAGATAAAGGGAGAGGTCCCTACAGAGTCAGGCCTGCTTGACCTGCTTCTCTGACCACAGAAAATGATACATACGTTCATATACACACACACACACACACACAGAAACCTATGTGCACATGAGTCTATCTAGGACATACATCCAACCAATAAAATCTACCAATACTTGTTATGTAAAATGTAAAAGCGTGTTACATTAACACTGCTCTAATGGGATATAATGTATGTAAAGTTGGTTAATCCTTAATTTGCAATTGATCTGTAATAAATATGATATAACAAAAACTCAAACTACTAATGTCTGTTTAATTATTGACCATAGAAAAATATTTTTTGTATTTTGTACATCCAAAAATCAGCATCAGTCACAAGATCTTCACATCAATCAAGGGCCTACATATCATTTTCATGAACACACATGCACTTAGACCCACCACTGCTAAATGCAATGCACTCCCCAGATCAGGACGTAGTGACATAAAAGGCCTAGGCTTGTGAATAGGGGTCACCTACTCTATACCACAGTGCTCTGACCGCATCCTGGACCCAGCTACTAACCTTTCAAACCTGCCCGCCCTCATTTGCACACCAATGGACGCATTCTCTCAATATCTCCCCCAGCTTTCAACCACTGGCCTCCAGCAATGAACGTTCTCATCCCCCACCAATGCCTAACTATGGACTGCAGCAAAGGGAAACATTGGATTTGCCAACATTTACTTTATCTCATGAACTTAAAACCTTTTATAAACTTTAGTTGTGCTTTTATATCACTAGATGCAAGACACGTTTCAGGCTGACATTATGGACCAGTGACAAGACTCTCTTTAACCCGATTTGAATGGGAGTAGCTTTGCTTGTAATGCGAGGTAATGTCATGTTACCACAGTATGTCTGCAATGTTAGTGACTGATTGGCACAAGATGAGAAATTTGGAATAAATGATATGATAGAGTAATTTCTCAATTTACAACCAATCATGAAAACAATCTGTGTGACAGGTTAGCACCTTTTTTTGTAGGAGACTAAACTTTCACTACCGCTACAGAAGCATAGCCAAGTGCCAAATCACTGTCGCACGTATATGACACATCCAAAACCCTGCTAAAGCACCTCCAACACTGTAAAATACACCTTTTCCTTCAGATATGAAGGGATATTTACCAACATGGCCAATCACACGGGATCTGTGGTTATTTTTATTGGTTGTTTAATGAAAGGTAAAAGGCGTGTGAGTGTTTACTGATGCAGGAGTGTGCAGTTCAATGACTGACATGGAATAAAACACTTAAATACACCAATAATCATCACATTATCCCTCTTTATCATGTACAAGTAATCCCATTCAAATAGGGTTATAGTCAACTATGAGCAGAAGCCCTTCAAACAGCACAGCCACAAAACGACACACCAAAATCTGATTTTTACATTTAAACATGACCAACATTCCTAAACCCTCTTCAAACACTAGCAAGGAAGGGCAAGTGTGAAGATCAGGGCTGAAAATGATCCCCAGGTGAAGCGTGAAAGCCGTGCTGGGTCCCAAGTGGACTGTGCACTCAAAAACGCAACTCATACTACAAATGACAAATCTGCATAAACACAGAGAGCCAAATATGAAAACTGACTGGTGCTTTTGAGTACCTCTGTTTTTTCTTTTTTTCCAGTGAATTAGGGCCACTTAAAGCTACTGGTTTACACAAACCATCTGAGTAAACAGACCTTTCACCTTTTATAGTGTAAGTTAGGTCAGAAGCACCATTTAAACCTACAAGTTTCTTACAGTGTCGGCACACTGTGAAAAGTGTTAAGGCATGTTTTGCATCTAGTGAAGAAACATATTATGCACATAATGAACTCTCTGTAGTGTCAGGTCAGTGTCCAACAGGAAGCCTTCAGGTTATGCAACACAATGCATTACATAGCACAGGACTGAAATTCTAAACACTTGTTTGTCATTTTTGTCTCATGTTCAGCTTTAATCCGTAGTGTTTATTAAAGATCCAGATTTGTCATCAACGCCCCAACCTTCACTGTATATAACACATATGTCACTCTCATCTCCTTCTCTCTCATCTTCCCAGTTCCTACGTGACTTACATGCTTTTCAGCAGGATGAAATCTGACCCACTGAAAGAAGCCAGAGGGACATAAAGCAGGCCTTTAACAGAGTGTAACCTAACTGCCCGTGTTGGGTGTCGTTTGTGAGGTTATTTGGGGATTCAGGAAAATCAAGGTTGACCTGATGAGGTATCAAAGGACAACACTGGGGGTTTTAATGGGGTTTTAATATGCATGAGGGCGACTAAGGAGCATCCTATACCATTACAGCAATCACTAAGCCTTTCAGGGAGTGCCCTCTCTGGATTCTACTGGCTATCAGTCGTCAAGTGGGCAAATTGGGCACTTGACAGTGCCAAGAGGGGGCAGGTGAACTTACTTGCAATAGTCAGGCGAGCTTTCTGGCTCAAGATAGCTCCATATTTGTTCTGAGCAAGGCACTGGTACAACCCCTCATCTGATTTCTCTCCTTTTCTGTTCTCCGCTTCCGAGATGAAGAGTGATCCATTGGTGAGCGGGTAGATGCGGTCTGTCTTCGTAAGAGGAGATCCATTTTTCAGCCAGCGGATATGGACAGGAATCTCCCCCTTGGCTTGACAGTCCAAAATCACAGCGTCTCTGCGCACAACTGTTGCATCGCGAGGCTCCTTAACGAAAAATAACTCACTGAAGCACAGCACTCCTGCAGAAAAAGAAAGAAAAAGGGAGAAGTGAGTGAACGGGTGGTCGAAGAGAGACGAGTGAAAGAGTGGACAATTCCTGCACAGTCCTTCGTTAATGTTTTTTATAACTGAACTGCACACAATAATGCTGGCTTGGTGAACAGTGACACTTTGTTTGGGATGGTGCACACCATAATTCATTCACTGACCATTTACTGGGATGAGCCAAAGACTTATCATTAAGAATCAAACACTATAAATCACCTACACATTATGTAGTGTAGTATTCCTCTACAAGAGAGGGATCCCAAATGCATCCTCACGCTAAAGCACACATACCTAGGCAAACTGCCGCTTGGATAGGCGCTGGCAGCATTCCAGCAGCTTGTTTTGGTTTGGCTGTGCTTTTGTAATCATATTTGTTTTTGCAGATTAAGCCTTACAATGGCCTAATCCAGTTATTCATGCCTTGTAAAGTCAGGGAGCGGAGAGGAAAGTGATTCTATCCGTTGCTTAAATGGTTTATTGTACCCCCAGCATGAAATCTGAAAAGGCACTGATCCTACAGTGGCTCGATGCCTCACACCTTCACACACACACGAGGACCAAGAAGGGAAAAGCCTCCCTCAGTGAACAAGTGAACATCTCCTCTCTTCCTTCCTCTCATTACAGTCTGTTCTGCAAAGAGGAGACACTTCACCTGAGAAACCGGTGATAGTTTAGGCTTGGAGAAGTGGGCAGAGCAGCCTAAACCCACAGGCAAGTAAAAGTATTGACACTTTAGTGAAATAATGACTGCGGTAAAAGACTTTTAAAACATATAGACGTACAAAGTATAGATGTACTGAGTAACTTAGCTAGCTGAGACTGCAGTGGAACTGCAGTGCAGCTTTAACCAGAATAATTAATACATTTTTATGTACATAAATAAAAATAAGAGGATAAAACTCAAAAATCTAATTTATTATCTCTACCACATTTATTTATTTATTTATTTTAATATTAAACAAAACAGGTAGCTAGCTAATAGGTAGGTTGTTATTCTCACTAGCTAATAGCTATATTAGATAGTTAGCTAAACAGCACTGCCTGTGAAGAAGTAATGGCTTTTAACTAGACATTTAGCTAGCTATCTAACTAAACTTTAATACAGTAATTAGAGAAATGCTAGCTAGTGACAGCCTAGGACATTTAACTAGCGCTAGCCTTATTTAGCTAACTAGCTAACTAGCTAACTAGCACTAGCTAGCTAGCTATCAGTTATTGACCACTAGCTCATCAGCTCCCCAAATTTACCTTAAACGTGGGCGGGAAGCACCGCCGAGTCAGATGAAGATGCACTCAGGAAGGTTTACACACATCTTAATTAAGGTTAAATGTGTTAGTTTATCGTTGTATATTATTAATTGACAGGACTGAGGCGTTTATGTGAATTACGCTACACGCTAGCGGTCCCGGCTGAAGACCGTTGGACTGAAACGGTCGCCGCACGTGCGCATCAGCTACACCCGAGTTAAGACGGCGCGCGAGGCAGAGCTGAAATAAAATAAATATCCGTTATTAATTTTTTTTTTTAATATTTCGAGCTAATGTAGCCCAATATATCCACTTTGAACGGTCACCCGCGATTCGCACCGTTTTATTCCGAGACTTAAGTCAAAAACAGTTAATAAATAGTGCAAATCAGACAGAATCGCTCGTTTATAAACACGTTTTAGCCGCAAGTTTACTGTTACTTTAACGCTGCGCAGAGTCCGGGGTCATTTCAGGGGAAAACGCGTATGTATCTGGTAAGTATGACAGTAAACTCAAGTAACGTTAGCGCGAGCTATGGATAGATAGATAACGCACGCGACACAACAGCAGACTCTCTTACCTGAGATCGGCAGAAGACAAACTGCAGAAAACAGCAAACGCTGACAGAATTCCCCGTTAAAACAAGCCATTTATTTGAGTTGTCCGTGCATGCTAGCTAAGCCTACAGGCTGCTGCCTCCGCTAAACGCTTTCTGAGGCAAAATCACTGAGGGCTGCTGACCTGAGGCGGGGACTAGTTTTCTTTATCTTAGAGCGCGGTGCGGATGAACACCCGCCCCTTGGTTGTGTGTTATACGGCTCCAGCATCTCCCTCGTTTCCATGTAGTGAGGGATCACGCCGCTGCCAGACTCCCATGGAAGTGCAATGCAATGGAGGTGCACTTCTACTGTAATTTAATGTGTTATGCATATATGACAGAATTAAAGTTTTACTAACAATATATATATATATATATATATATATATATATATATATATATATAATAGCATAATAATATTACATTATCTAATATAATTAAATAATATTAATCATAAATAAAATGACAGAAAAATGAAATGTGTTGTCATGCAGAACAGCTGCATTTGATTCCTGTAATGGTTTAGAAAATACAATAATTAAAGCACTGATTTTTGAAAGTTCAACATAATTGGTTGTGTGTTATACGGCTCCAGCCACTGCCAAACTCCTATGGAAGTGCAATGCAATGGAGGTGCACTTCTACTGTAATTTAATGTGTTTTGCATATATGACAGAAATGAAGTTTTACTAACAATACATATATATAATACCATAATAATATTACATGATATAATATAATTAAATAATATTAATCGTAAATAAAATGAAAAACAATTTTTAATTTGTTGTTATGCAGAACAGCTGCATTTGATTTCTGTAATGGTTTAGAAAATACAATAATTAAAGCACTGATTTTTGAAAGTTCAACATAATTGGTTGTGTGTTATACGGCTCCAGCATCTCCCTCGTTTCCATGTAGGGAGGGATCACGCCGCTGCCAAACTCCTATGGAAGTGCAATGCAATGGAGGTGCACTTCTACTGTAATTTAATGTGTTATGCATATATGACAGAAATGAAGTTTTACTAACGATATATATATAATAGCATAATAATATTACATTATATAATATAATTAAATAATATTAATCATAAATAAAATTAAAATAAAATTTTTATGTGTTGTTATGCAGAACAGCAGCAATCAATTCCTGTAATGGATTAGAAAATACAATAATTAAAGCACTGATTTTTGAAAGTTCAACATAATTGAAGTTATGTTATGTGTAATGCTGATGATGGTAAAATAGTGTTAAAGCTGAGAAAATATGTTTTCTTTGGAGACTATTTTTCCTTACAACGCCCTGCATGTACCTCTCCACCATGAATGTATCCTCCCCCAATGTCAGACCTACTGTATCATAAAACAGTGCTTCAGTCATCAGGAAATGTACTCATAACCATCATGGTGTAGTAACTCTCTGTGAGGGAGCTTTTAGAGGCATTTAAGATGGCTAGATCCATTTATCACCACTGTAAACAATTATGACTCTGTACTTTTCACATCAAACCACTCTGAAGGACTGTTTACATCTTACTTATGCAATTATTTAGTATTTAATATTTAATTTATAAACCAAAAAAAAATAAAAAAATAGTGGAAAACCCCTTTAAGAATGAGCTGACAATAATCTTGCTTGTTGATTATAGAACACATGCCCTGTAATTCTATATAAAAATATATCATTAATAAAAGTTAAATGTTTTTAAAGTTGGTTTGACTATGAAATTGAAAAGTAGATTTTTCTGGTACAGAAAAGTAAGTACATCCATTGCAGAGGTCTGACTGAATTTGACCTTAACTTAAAGTCAGCTTTCTTCTCCTAAACCATGGCCATGTATAGAAAATTAGCTGTTCATGACAACACACACACACACACACACACACACACACACCCTTTCTGCCTGTTCTGTGTGTTTTAACCAAATAACTGGCCCACAGCCTCATTGATAAGGACAGCTGGACAGCTGGACGCTGCACAGAAATATTGATCTGCTCTCTCTTTCGATGGAGAAGGAGAGTTGACCTCCCTTTTGCCACCCCTGCCCTAGGTCTAGCCAGACAAAAGGCCCAGCTGGGCCTTGCTCCACCATGCAGTACAGGCCTGTGCTTTGCTGTGCTCTGATGGCTGATCAATGAAAAAAGAGCAAGGTTCCCACAGTCCCTTTATGGAAATTAAGCAGGATGTGCTATCGATCCAATGATGCCACTATGGCTTCCAGATATGTAGTTCTACCCAGTGTTTAACTCTGGTTTCCTTGAGAGGGGCTTTGGAAATTATATAAGTGGTGGTAAATGGTAGCAGACATCTGACCAAATAATGAATTAATGCACTGAATATAAATACACTGTCAGACTGACATCTGAGATACTGCTTTACCTGAGTTTTACAAGGTATACAAGGTGTAATCAGCGAATGTTTACACATAGAGAAGATGACGCGTGACATGCAGGGGGTTGTACATCCAAAAAGTCTCTGGAGTATAGGAATATAGTCTCTGGAGGTTCCTGAAAGTGAAGAAAAGTGTCCATACTCATGTAATCATGACAACCACTGGTTCCTGTCACTCTGTAAAGAGTTATATCACGTAAACCCAACAACAGCATTGTTCTGAACCTTTGCTGTCCAGAAAGAGGTATGGGAACGTCAGCAGTTTTTACCCACAGACTTTTAAACTAGTCACACCAGCAACACCTGAACCATCACAACCTGAACCAGGGATGCCGTATGGCAGATGAAAGTTAGGATGTTGTGACTTACAGGGGACCTAAAAATTTTTTATTTATTATTCATCTGTTGTGCTTGCACTATTGCACCATGTCCTTACCTATACTACACCAGAGATTTAGCCTAACAGTCTTTGATTGTACTGTACAACCCTGTATTGGTATAACCACAATAAAGACAACAAACCAGGCGGAGGCCTTGTTCTGCATAATTAATAAAGCAAGACAGCAAAACCATTTAGAGAAATATAAGTGTAAAATAGTTTGTATTAAAACAATGGAATGGACGCCGGCTGGAAACTTTTTAACAAAACATTAAAATCCAGATTTTACAGCTTTTTATTCATTTGTACTTTTTCTTACAAAAAGTTTGAATGATCATATTTTTGCACTTTGTCCTCAGTTTCACTTTTGTCATTAACATTTCTTTCCTACTTCTCTTTTCTGGGTTTTAATAACAATCTGTGGTGTTGGTTCAGCTCCTACACTGCTCAACTGTTGCTCATACCTCTCACTTGGGATCTGCCGTGTTTTATTTGACACCTAATAGATTGAAAAAAAAGAGAAGAATCAAATCTGACAGGCTGCAGTTCTTACGCTTACAGATGCTGGATGGACTGAGAAGTTCTGCTTGCTTGATGTATTCTTGCAGCCACACTATGTTTACTCTAGTATGGTTGCTAAGAGTATTTCTGGTAGATGAACTGTGGTTCAACCATCTAAAATACCTCCTCAGCATAAATCCTTATTTATCACGACCTGCCTGTCTGAGTGTGTGTCTACGTCTGTGTGTGCGTGATCGAGTTTGGCCTCCACAGCTGTCAATATGCTAATCTTGATCAATACTAGCAATAGTCATAATCAACATGCATGCTGCTAAAGGAAAGAAGATCCGGCACTCTTATCCAGGAGCCCAACTATTGGTCAGGAGAGAGTGTCGATCAACCGGACATACCTAGCCCCCTGCCTAAGACCCTCCCCTTTGACCCTTCAGGGCCTAAGAGGCTGAATAGGAGAGTGTGTGACCTGTCACCCGACCTCTGGGCTGGGGGTGGGAAAAGAGAGAGAGAGAAGGAGAGAGGGAGAGAGAGGTGAGAGGGGGATGGGAGAGGAGAAGAGGAGAGAAAACAAGAGCGGTGTCACTCACTGCTTTCATGAATGGGCCTCCCTGTGCTTTGAAACATCCCTCAGAGGGACGATACTGCGGTGAGCTCGGACCCTGTGTGGCTGTGTGGGCTTAGCTGTTACGCAGATTCCTTATGCGTGAGGGACTTTCACACATGCTGAAAAGGACGTGACTCCTGCTGTAATTACGTTATAAATCTCTGAGTTTCTGAGTTGTTATGTGACAAAAGTGCCATTACAATGCCTTGGAAAAGTATTCAGCTCCATTAAATGTTATCAGATTACAAATGACACTGATATTTAGTAGTGTGTCATATTTTATTTAAGACTGACACTCAAAACTGATTAATTTAGGGGCTCCGAGTGGCCAGCAGACACTGACACTACAGCCAAAGGATTGCTGTTTCGCCATCAGAAGCCGGAGCCAGAGAGATCACAACTGTGCATGCTTTCTCTGGATCCCCTTACAAGGACACAGTTGACTTTCAATCTGACTCTACTATAGTAGTTTCTGCTCTTTTAATTGAGTTAGATTGTGATACAGTACTCATACTTTCACTATAGTAGTTTCTGCTGTTTTAATTGAGTTAGATTGTGATACAGTACTCATACTTTCACTATAGTAGTTTCAGCTCTTTTAATTGAGTTAGATTGTGATACAGTACTCATACTTTCACTATAGTAGTTTCTGCTCTTTTAATTGAGTTAGATTGTGATACAGTACTCATACTTTCACTATAGTAGTTTCTTCTCTTTTAATTGAGTTAGACTGTGATACAGTACTCATACTTTCACTATAGTACTTTCAGCTTTTAATTGAATTACTGTGATACAGTACTCATACTTTCACTATAGTAGTTTCTGCTCTTTTAATTGAGTTAGATTGTGATACAGTACTCATACTTTCACTATAGTACAGTTTCTGCTCTTTTAATTGAGTTAGACTGTGATACAGTACTCATACTTTCACTATAGTACTTTCAGCTTTTAATTGAATTACTGTGATACAGTACTCATACTTTCACTATAGTAGTTTCTGCTCTTTTAATTGAGTTAGATTGTGATACAGTACTCATACTTTCACTATAGTAGTTTCTGCTCTTTTAATTGAGTTAGATTGTGATACAGTACTCATACTTTCACTATAGTAGTTTCTGCTGTTTTAATTGAGGTAGATTGTGATACAGTACTCATACTTTCACTATAGTAGTTTCAGCTCTTTTAATTGAGTTAGATTGTGATACAGTACTCATACTTTCACTATAGTAGTTTCTGCTCTTTTAATTGAGTTAGATTGTGATACAGTACTCATACTTTCACTATAGTACAGTTTCTACTCTTTTAATTGAGTTACTGTGATACAGTACTCATACTTTCACTATAGTAGTTTCTGCTCTTTTAATTTAGTTACTGTGATGCAGTACTCATACTTTCACTATAGTAGTTTCTGCTCTTTTAATTGAGTTACTGTGATACAGTACTCATACTTTCACTATAGTACAGTTTCTGCTGTTTTAATGGAGTGTGGCATAGTACCCATCATCAGTAAAGTCCAACATCCACCACAGATCCATTTCGAGTTTGATATGTCAGAGTTTCAACACACTACTCCAAATGGTTCTGATAGACTGCAAGTCCTATTGGTCTAATGGGCAAAGCGCCCTCTTCTGGTTAAAAAAACTGTTTGCGTCAATACCCATGAGCATCAGATACAGTTGGTGCATCTCTATATGTTGCATCACTAAGAGATTAAAGAGTTAAATGAACAAACAAACAAAGCTGCACAATAAGAAGAGATCTTTCCATTTATTTTTATTTATTCCCCAAAATACAGTATGTCGCCATTAACATTGGCATGTGACCCGATTAAACCATTATGATTTATATTCCAGATTAAAGGCATGTTTTACTGTTTATATTTACTTGATTTAATATCAAAATCACTAACAGGAACTTTTAAAGAGAGCCAAAACAATATGATCCTCAGGATAAAGGGTAGACTAATCTGATACAGCTTCTAAATATATGATAAACTCTAGAGTCTAGACTTTTAAGAACATCTCCTCTAAACAATAAGGATTCACTTTGATAAATCTGAAAAATCTAAAAAATTCGACTGCTCATACAAGACAGGTGAAGGCATTGAAAATTTAACAGTCATATAAAGAAGTAGAAAGAGAGAGAGAGAGAGAGAGAGAGAGAGAAATGTGCATACGTTCAGCAATGTTTCCATGTAAACATTTACCCACGTTCCGTTTGATAATCAGGCGAAGCAGAGGATTCCTCCCAAAATCAAACGCAAAGATTGAATGATTGAAAAAAGACAAAGTTAAGACTTAAAAAAGTTATTTAAAAAGAAAAAAAAGAAAGACTCTTAAAAAGCACTAAAAGTACAAAATTAAAATCAGATATTAAGAGAAAAGTTTAGACTTTAGATCTAGAGCTCTGTTTAGTGGGCCACCAGTAAACAAAGGTAACGTAAACACAGTTTTAATGTGAGTATAAAGAATAAATTACCAAGAACGAGAGGGAAAAAAAGGACACGTGAGTGTCTTAAGTGAATACTGCCACCAAAACCTGAGATGGAGGCAACACAGGTGAACACTTCAATTAAAACACTGCCAAAAGATGCTCTTAATATTAACAGCGATATCATGACTTACAAAAGCCCCGAATCCATAGAACCACTGAAAATGAAAGAGCGCATTTTACAGGCTGTTAAAAGCTTTAAATCAAAAACCGAATCACAGCTCTGTGGCCATCCGCCCTCCTCACATTATACTGTGTATATAGAACATACATCAAAAAGGCTTACGAGCTTACAAACGTATACAAATGTGCAAGATATCGAGCCTCTGCGGCAAACTGTACGGCATATCTGCAGATACTTAGTCAAAGTGTACATTACATTACGCTGTGATTTGGATTTGATGTACAATAGAAAAAAATGTTTGTTTCTGTAAACTTCATAGATATGAGCTCTTGATACAGAGCCTTAAAGAGTGATAGCATTCAGGGCTTTTCCTCGACTGGAGAAAATTCAGGCTTCTTCACTCTGAGGAGTCTCAAGTTTAAACTCAACCCTTAAACTCGGATCAGGGTGCTGCCCCAACGTTTGCTGCAACGAACCCCCTTTAGCTCCATCCGCACACTACACCCGCTTCCCTCAGCTGGGATTCTGTCTCCGTAGTAACGCTGTGGCCGCGGCCGGGCGGGCACTTTAACTAGTCGACCCCGTCGAAGCCCTGCGCATTTTCAATTGCAATGTTCAGCTTCTCCCGGAGCTCCTCGAACGACTCGTATGGAGGCAGATCCAGACGATTAAAGCTGAGGGAGAGGGAGAGGGAGAGAGGGATAGAGACAGAGACAGAGATCGAGAGACAGAGAGAGAACAAGAGAGAGAATAAGAGAGAAGAAAGAAGAAGAAAGGGAGAAATAAGAGAGGGAGAGAGATTATTATGTAATAACAACAAAAAAATATAAATAACTTTACTAATAATGATTAATTAATACTAATTAATGCTAAATAACAACTACTACAATAACTAACACTAACTAAACTTTTTCATCCATTACAAAATAAAATGACACTAAACAGATGAACCATACATTAAAAAGACTTTACATTACAAGAGACATACCTTAACTTTCAATGGAAGTAAAGAGTTTATTCCAAGTTATTTTATTTTTTATTCAGATTAGTTCATTTCTGTTGGTTCATTTAACCAAAACATTCTGACACAATAAAAAAACAGATTCACATTACGTTTAGTTAAAAATGGAGAGTACTATTCCGTAACTCACCATGTGTGTGCTCGGGGCAGTTTATCCCGGGTGCCCCACTGCTCTATGGTGAATAACTGTGGCCCATTTGACCCTGATGACACACACACACACACAAAATAATACAACATTCAGGATCCAAACACTTCACAAGTACAGTACTGACCCCTCACTGCTTCACAGAGCCCCAGCACAATTATCATCCATCATCAGCCGTCACACACCGGGCACCAATTAACACTCTTTACACGAGTTCAACTTCGAACTGATTTCAAGCTCAATTTTAAGAGCATTTAAGGTTTGTGGTTATCATTTAAAAACCTGCAACTAGAGGCATATAGTTCTGGGAATTTCCCAACTTCGCTGATCAACTTCTCCTCGTCCATCACCCCCACAAGGGAGTTACTTGCGAGCTAGATAGGCTATTGCAGAGAAACAGACTATTTCAAGTGAAAATGTATGTTTTAAAATATTATTTTAATATTATTGCATTTCATATAAATTTCAAGTCACAAGTCATATATACAAGTCACAAGTGTGCATACATTTATTACAAACAATGGTTCTGAATGTTTTTTTGTTGAGCGTCGGTGTGCAATTTCATAGTGAGCAAAGTGCTGCTTTCTCTCTTGAAGAAGAGGTGTAGAGAGGGGGGGGGGACTGACCGTAAAGCTCAGCAAAGCCATTCATTGGCACGCGAGAGGTGCCAGTCACAAACTGCAGCAACCGGATTCGCTTCTCAGCATCCATCAGCAGAACAGTCTGTGAGAGAGAGAGAGAGAGAGAGAGAGAGAGAGAGAGAGAGAGAGAGACAGAGAGAGAGAGAGAGAGACAGAGAGATATCCATTAACCCCTTAACACTTCATGTCTTATTACACACCAAGGTTTATTATTCAGTAACTTCTGCACAAACTGGTGGGGCTATTCTTTGGCAATAAAGGTTTGTCATAACACTTTCACCGGTGGGCCACAAGCTTTTTAAGTGGTTATAGAACTGATGCAAAAACATGTTATAAATTAGTATAAAATTATATAAAATATATAAAGATAATAGTTTGATGAAAAATTAAAATAACATAAATGACATTCGATATCTGACATATGCTTCTTTAGTCGGAAAGGGAGATGCCAGACTAACGTATCAAATAAACTCATACCCAAAATCTAAATTTATTTGCTTGAAATTTTGTTTTCAAAGCTACGAGTTTAGAAATTTTTTTTTTAGTAAAACAGCACACTTAAAACACTTAAACTAAAACTCGCTCTAAATGTCCGCCCCACAATTAAGCAATAAAGAAAAGTTTTGTTGTGTTTCTACACTAAAATAAGGGTGTTTTTACACTAGCACTTTAACTAATAAAGATCTGGACGCACCCTAAAATGGGTTGAGGGATGTTTTTGCCAGTTTAAACACAGTGTTTGTTAGCAGTATTAGCCTAGCATCTTCTTTTCTATGTTAAAGAGGCACTGGTCAGATATCAGATATGGTCTTTCAGCAAAAAAACGTAAATTCACACAATTTCTCCCAAAATGTAAAAAATAACAAAGACGCACTGATTAATGTCCAAAGTTAAGCTAATATAACTCAACAAGAACCCAATCAATTAGCACTGTTAAAAATAAGTGGTCACACTTACCTTCCAGAACCACTGGATGACCGGCTGGTTAGGCCCATAGCCATTCTTGTACTTGGTGTTCTCCCTCCAGTCATTCACATCCACATCTCCCAAACCACACATCAGCAACTGAGAGCGAAGGAAAGAGAATACAGATCAACTGCACTTGAAAAAATATAGACTACTGATTCAACTAACCAAACAGCAGTACGTACCTCCAGCTCATTCTCATCAAAGATCTTTATCAGATCCTGTGGGATGAGCTCATAAAAGCCCTGTGAGGGATTACAAAGAAAGTGTGAGATGCACTGCTCCCTCTCACAGCCTTACGCCATACATGTTAATGCTTATAAACATATATAAGACTATATATTTAAGACAGGCCTGGGATCTTTCTTTAACAATGTGAAGCTAATTTTATCAAACAAAGTTTGGTTAATATATCTCAGGTTTTATAGAGTAGAAAGTAGACACTTAGTGCTTAATAAACACTGATCAGCTGCAGGTTTCATTACAAACAGAGTAATTAGTGACTGGTTTAATTAGATGAAGTGCAGCAGATGTTGAATATAAAAAAACCCCACTGTATTCAGTACAGGAAAGTGTCTGAATAGGAGTTTATAAGGATATGTGGCTACTGATTTATTTAGTCTATGATTATACATATTGTGATTAAATATCATGTATCGCAGAAAATTCTTTAAATATTGTGATTTTTACCATATTGCCCAGCCCTAGTGTAAAGCTGCTTTGAAGGTCTGCTGATTCTAACAACTTCTAATTGTATACATAATAGCACTAAGTCTAAATCACCAGAAAATTCAGTAAATAAAACAGATCCACTTACTTCTTTGAAAGCGGTCATTTGTCTCTGAATCCGGTTTACGAATCTCCACTGCATCACAAGGCTGGAAAACAGAACACAGTACATTACCCATCCTTTTAGCAATCACTTGTGAACAAAGCTACATTTTCTGTGATAAAAATGTTATATAAATATCTTTGGCCATGTTAACCAGATTTGATACCATTTGGTAATACCGGCTATTTATGTCATTAGTGTAACTGCTACTAAAAACCCTGCAATACAAAAGGCATTCAGTTACTGTTGGTGTCACATGGGGTTTGGTAGAGCTTACTGGATGTATTCCTTCTTGTTGCTGTCATTAACGATGATATCAGTGCCTCCTGGCTTCAGCTCATGCTGGTGGGTCTATGAAAAAACAACAAGCGGTTAGGGCTACTGCATATCTGTAAGATTCACTCATCCTCAGTGTACTGATGCAAATATGTAATATGTCAATAAATATAAAAGAGAGTCTGCTGTCTTTGCTACTCCGGGTTCTGCATACTTCTAACTGCACGTTGTAACTTTGGTGAAGAAGGCAGGACAATGCTCATAAGATCTGCGGAACACTGTATATGTGTAAATTACCTGTAATATTACTATATTGCCTCAGTCTTATTTCTCATTGCCTCAGTCTTATTTCACTTTCAGTGACAGTTATCTATCTCTCAGCTTGCCCAGAAAAAACGTCCTTTAGTGGTGACTTAAAGTGCAGATTACACTTCCTGACTATAAGGGGAGCCCAGGAGCAAGGAATACCAATTCTCCATAGCCCTGCTGTAAGTAAATATGCTCCATTAGTGCCCATTACTGATCATGGATAGTGCCACCTGCTGATCAGCCCAACTATTAATTGAAAAACTTTCAAATCATGATTATTTATGAGAAATTTATTTTGCTAAATTCCAATACCTGTCCAAAAGCTAAAGTATCTGTTAAAGTATCTGCTCAGAGTTGTCCCTTCTAAACAGAAGACCAGTCTCTCTTAATCAGAAAGCAACCTATTATAAACAAAATAATAATGATGAAGCTGATCTCTCTGGTACCTGTCCAAATAGATCTTCATCAATGGTGAAGCGGAGGTCTAAATCAGCGGGGTCGTTCTCCAGGATCCACTTCAGAGAGTTAAAGTACTCGCTGTCCTGAAATATCACACAAAACACACACACACACACACACACACACACTTTAGTGATAATTGTACTACCATGCGTGCAACACAGACATGTCAGAGTGTCACAGTGATATTAAAACCTTTCAAAGTTTCTTGATCTTCTTACTCCATACTATGAGAAATTAATAAAATGACTATACAAAAGCTGATGCTGAATGGTTTAACAGGCCTGTCACTCACCACAGATTCCATATCCTGTAATGTGATTGGCTTCTGCAGCATCATCTTGTAGAAGGGACGAATGAAGAACGCTGTGACAGAAAAATAGAAAAACAAATCAATAAATCAATAATACCGAAAAACAAAGGTGTAAACAGACAGCAGCCTAAAGATTTAGAAGCTGTATTACCAGCTAAGATCATGAAGGCATTTTGCTAGAGTACATTAGAACTAGGAGTAGCACAACACTACTTTTTGATATTGCAACGTTGAGTATCTGCTGATGCTCCTAGCAATCAGATACAATCTTTTACCCCTCTCTTAACCCTTAGACACCAAGGCCAATTTTGCCTGATTTTTTGATAGTTGATGTAACTTTATTATTCCCCTAACAAAATCTAAAGAATTTATAAGAGGCAGTCACACTTGCCATTTTATCTTAGAAAAGTCCAGGCTACTTAAATAGAGTATGTTTTGATCATAAATTTACTTCACACTTGTAATTGGAGTTTCTTGTAAAGACTATAAAATGGTTAGACAGATTTAAGTATTGCTGCTTGTTATAATATGTGTATCTGTAAGTTCGTCCTAAATTATGAAGCCTAGAATACCAGCATGTAGGCTTCAACCAAGCATTTACAAGATCGTTAGGGTTATGGATCGTTTCTTTCCCATTTTCCGATATCCGATCCAGCAAGATTGGCCAGTATCGGACCTATACTGATACTGAGTATTAGCTCTGTGCACCCCTAGCTAGAACAAGAGTGCATCACTGCAAACCAGTGGAACCAGTTCTGGAGCACACTGCTTTGGTTAAATGAGGTCAGTAATGTATGTTGTTATGGTAATGTTGGTTGTTGATTGTAAATTGACTTAATTGTCAAATATTTCTGAAACTGTACTATGCAACATATAGAAAATGGCAAGGCTCCACTTACCGTCCAGAAGTTTCCCGTGGTAGACGGCCATCCCTGCCACACGCCCGATGAATTTAAAGTAGGAGAGATGATCCTCATTGCAGAGGCCTGAGTTTGGGTTGATCTGTAGTGTGTAGTTATCCCTGCAATTTCAGAAATGTCCTTTCAGTTAGAGTCAACACATCACACCAAAGGAATGTCCATTTCACTTCTCAACCAAAAAATTAAAGAGCATCATAAAATCTTAGAAATAGTTAGTAAATTTTACACTAGAGCTGAATACCAGTTATTCCCTTCTCTGGCATTTCTGGTTTCTACACAGGCTAACACGGCCGCAGTACACTTTAATCTGAAGTCAGAAACCACTCCTATGCTTATTACAATAAATTCATCACTTACGTGGCAGAGTACTCAAACAGTCCATAATAAGGGTTGAACATCTCTTTAGATATGAGGAAGAACCACTCTCGGGCCACGCCTCCATAGTCCAGCCCCTTCTCTCCAGCAAACTCCACCCAGAGACGGGCCTTTAGGAGGTCCGGCCGTTTGACAGACAGGATGCGGCGGTATGAATCTTCCAGCAAAGCGTTTCGCCTCACGGACATCTCAAAACGGTTCGGGAGATCCGCCTGAAAGGAAAGAGAGAGAAACACAATCAAAAAGTGAGTTTTTATTATTATTATTATTATTATTATTACTATTACTACTACTACAACTATTAAATCACTCTAAATGACAAATGACTTACTGGTTTTTTAAGCTTCTTGCGGAAATACTCATATTTCTGCTTGTAGTCTCTGGAGTAAGGCACAGCCTGGAATAGACCAAAGATTTATCTAATGTTCTGAGTAAAAATATAAATCATCTGGAGCCTGACCCCTGCATACCAGCATACCAAGGTGTCTGTGAGCAGACTCTGGTATATTAAAGAAAAAAACATATAAGAAAATAAACATATAAGACATTACACATAAGATATAGAGAAGGCTTTGGAGGTTTAAGGTTAGGAAACACTGGCCTATATACTATTGACAATTCCCTGCAGACTGCATTTGATAGAACTCCAAATCCCATAAGAGCAGCACTCACTGGTCCGGTAATGGCAGAGTTCTGTAGTCTAGGGTCCTCCCACTGTGTGGTCTTGGTGTCTGTGGAGGAGTAGAACAATTTCAGCATATAGCTTCCACACACTCTTCTTCCTGCTCAACAATTCGGCTCAGATAGAGTGTATTTTCTTACTGTGATCAATGTAGAAGATTCTCCCATCACTGTGAATTCTCTCCTCCCAGCCAGGCTACAGACACACAGTCACACACAGACACACGGTACTCGTTTTTTTTTTTTGGTTTTTTTGGGGTCTCAGATTTATCTGTACAGTATCCCAATGCTCTGCTTACTGTTTGATATTATTGTTATAAATTATGACCTCTATATACTTACAGGTAGTGGGCCGAGGTCATTGGGGTCAAGCGAAGGTCGTCTCCTCATGTGGGCTGGAATCTTAAGCCGGGGGTCATCCTGTATGTGGGCAGGAAACAAGAAAGGCACAAAGACTAAGTGATACTCAGTACATGCTTGTCAGGGGAAAGGCTAAATACCACAGGCCTGATCTATGGGTCATACTACATCCATTTTCATAATTACACTGCAGTTACAAGTTCTGAGCAGACACACAGACCTGTTGTGGCGGCACAAGGGGGACCTACTTTATATTAGGCAGGTGGTTGTAATTTCAGGGCTGTTTGACATATTTAAAAAAAATGTACCATGTAACATATATGAACATTAAGCATTAAATAAAAAAACAGTACAGTGCAGCTAGCGAATATATGGCATTGGGTTGCTGGCTAGTCTGTTAGCTTGCTACACCTCTGGGTGTACAGAATGCCTCCAGTCACACACCTTCGTTAAAGCAAAACTGTGCCCTTGCTCTTTTCCATGTAGTGATCTTGGTGTTGTGGTATAACGTTTGCTAGCATTACTAATAACATTAGCTCTAGCCTCTTGATTTTGGAAGGCTGTTGGCCTACTAGCTCCTATAGCTAATGCTACCTACCCAATATGAACAATAGCATAAGACTACCAACTATATAAAAGGTCATCTCTATAGCTAGCTTAATTCTGTATACTGTATGTGAAGGGGGTTGGAAAGGTGTTGGATGGGCTCCAACTTTATAGAGTCCCCCATCTTCTGATACCAAAATCATGCCTCTCATCTTACCCATGTAGTGGTCTTGGTGTTGTGGTCTATGAAGAATGGCCGTCCATTGGGTGCGCTCCGCACCTCCCAGCCGGCAGGCATGCACCCTGCATACTCAAAGGTGTGTGTGTGAGAGTGTGGGCTGGGCGAGTGCTGTGGACCAGGCGAGTGCTGTGGACCAGGTGAGTGCTGCGGGGCAGGTGAATGGTGTGGACCAGGCGAGTGTAAGGGGGCAGGGGAGTGCAGGGGCGAGACGTCGGGCGAAAGAAGTGGGGGGGCGTATACTGTAGGGCTCTGAGAGCGGTATCCTGATGTACCTCCAGCCGCAGCAGCTGCTTCAGACGGCTGGATCAACTGCAGGAGAGAGAATTCAGACGGCTCTCACTGTTACCATAGTAACAACTACAGCTTACATATGACATGAACACATCAACATAAACCTACTGGCACTATGCCTAATACCAGGTGTGGGCTAGACAGGTATAAAGCTCACCAGCATTAAGCAGTGGAGCAGTGGAACTGTGATCTCTGGAATGGTGGTGGTGCCTCATCAAATACTTTTGGGATGAGTTGGGATGGGCGGCCACTAATTGTTGGGTTCAAGGTAGACTGGAGTCATTGTTTTTAACAATAATGGATATTAATGATTAAATCCACTCAATAAATGAGCGGCAGCTTTGTTAAAATAGCCGATTTTGAGAGGAGGTGTTGGTGATGTTTTAACCAATAAAGGTTAGCCTATCTACCTCTATTTTATATGGCTGTGATTTCAGCTGAACCTAAAGAATGGAACCAGAAGATTACACAGTAGCAGCAAGCGTGTGCATGTGTGTGTATATGCACATTATACCTGGACAAGCGGCCGGGTCCAGGTGGTGGTTCTGCTGTTGTGGTTGATGTAGTAAACTCTGCCCTTACTGTCCTGCTTCTCCTCCCAGCCAGGGGGTAGTCCTGGAGTAGTGGGCATCATCTATGGAGAGAGCGAGAGCAAGAGAGACCCAAAGGGAGAGCGAGAGAGGAACAGTCAAAGAGAGAGTGAGAGAGAGACAAACAGTCAAAGAGAGAGGGGGTGGTTAAATAACCTAATATCCACATATCCATGCAGAAAAAAATGAAACTCTAACAAAAAGAATTATGTATGATTAAAAATAGGACTCCAGCTTTGGGGTGAGAAATGATTAAAACGCTCCAGGCTGTTTTATTTTGTGAAGAGAAAAACACAGTCCACTTTAACAACATATATTGGAACACCACTTATAATACATCCCTTTTTCATAATGTGTAAATCAATCCATACAGTTATTACGCATCACTGCAACTTTGACAAAGGTGTTCCTGGCTGAACTCACCACAGGATGAACTGGATGCTCCTCTACGGTCAGCATCTGGGCACTCCCTCTACGACTGCCATGTCCCTGTGGCTAAAAAAACAACAACACACAAACACACAAATAATAAGTTTGAGAGGAGTCATTTTTGATTTACCCTATAGGTCCACCCTGATGTTGGATATACATTATGTATATCTTTGTTTTGTCTGAAAGTGCAGATTTTAAGCCCCCTGGGAGCCTCAATCTGAGTTTCCTTTCAAATAAAGTAAATCTAGCTCCTTAGGTCCCCCAGTGTAAATGTATAAAATGTTATGAGATATTTTTTTATAATACCTTTCCTTCTGTATTTCACCATTATTGCTCTCCTCTCGATGTGGAATGTGTGGTGCTAAAAGGGGTCAGGTTTACATAAGCATAACCCTGAGCAATTTCAAGGCTAAAATGGCTCCGCTAAAGCTAAAGCTGAAGCTTGAGACCCCCATGTTTTGTCACCTCTTCGCTTTGCCGTGGAATTTAGAGGCTGGTGCCGGGACGGCCAATTCTAAAATGTGTTGCCATGGTACCATACATTTTGTTCGCCAGTGATAGAGACTCACACCAGTGATCAGTCACACACATTCATTAGAATATTAAGACTATGCCCAGAACGTTCTCAGAGAGGTCTGAGGAGCGCACTTATTTATGTGTTTAATTATATTTCTGCTTTGTTTTTTCTATTCCCACTTTGCTGGACACAAGCATAGTATTTTACCAATATTTAAATACATCAAAATGTGTTCCCAGGGGTGTTATGCTTTCAATTAATACCACAGTAAAGTTTGAAAGTTGAAGCATTTAAAGATTTGAATTTAGGAAACCTTAGGGAAGGTTACTGGGTGTACAGTCCTGTTTTGAGTGTGAACAATGCTTCATTGTTTCTAAAACTGTTCTCCATGGTATTCAATTACAGAGCAAAGTTTTGGTCATTTCACAGCTTACAGTAAGTCAAAGTGTGCCGTAAACCATAGGAACAAGCCTGCACCACCTTTGTGGGCACTGACCTGAATGCCCTCTAAGCAAAGTTGAGAGAAGCCATTTGGGAACGTATTTACAGAAAAGATTTGGGTGACTACTGACTTGCAATGTTTGTTAGCAACATTAAGATAGCATCTCCCATCATAAACTAAAGAAGCACAGGAGATTTCGAACATGCCTGATTGACCACATTTCAGGTCAGAGGAAAACTGTATTATACAACATACTGCATTGATACACTCCTAGTATGTGTGTGTGCATGCATGTGCGAATGTGTGTGTGGGTGTACTTACTGTGAGTGAGGTGCGTCTCTCATTGCCTGTCTGCAGTCTGCAGAACTCCTCACAGAAAGATGTGTATTCCAGAGGAGAATGAGGAGGAGGGGGAGAGACCTGGTTCTGACTGCTATACAGAGTACCATCGTCCTCAGTGATAATCTCCCAACTCTATACACACACACAAAATTGTAAATACAGAAAACACAGAACAGCTGATCCAAATGATAAAAATCCCAAGTGTATGCTTAGGTCCAGATGTGCCTGTTTATATGTGTGAATTTAAGCGAATATAAAAGCATATTACATGGACAAAAGTAATGGGACGCCTACATATTACACCTACAGGAGCTTTTATGTTATCCCATTCTAAGTATACAGGCATTAATAAGGAGACGGTTCCTCTCTGCAGCTCTAACAGCAGGTTAGGAGTTACTGAGTCAGCAAAGTCATGCGCCTCAGCACTCTGCGATCCCGCTCTGTAACTTCAATATAATACCACTCAGAGTTGACAGTGGAACATCTTGGAGGAAAGAAATTTCACCAGCTTACTTGTTGCAACAGTGGCATCATATTACAAAACCACACCACGATTTTATGCACCTCTGTTGATGTGACTGGACAAACCACCCGAATTCAATGACTAAGTGTCCTAATATTTTTGTCCATATATTGTATGTGTATCTATATATGGCAATTTTACAGGAGAATGACCTTCTTAACTTTCAATGGATGTCAATAGCATTTCTATTGGTCTGTTCATGAAATTCTGACACAATGTGAAGAACAACAGCTAGATTTACATTAATGTGAAAAAGTCAAAAATTGCAAAAATGAAGATATAAGTGACAAGAAACAGTGACAATCTGTATGTGCATATACACACCTCAGGCGACTCTCGGCGGTCATTGCTTTCCTCGTGTTCAGAGATTTGTCTGCGTGTGATGAAAGGGTGCTGAGTGTGTGTGCTCTGCCTCTGCTCCGCCTCTCTTTGCACATCCCTACAACACAATTTTATAATTTCACTTTTTGAAAACTGATTTATTGATAATTTTAGGACAGACATTGGTTCTCATATTCTATATAGCACCACTTCCCTAATAAAATGATTAGTATTTTCTTTTACTTAATAGTCCAGCAGGTGGCAGCCTTACATTATATATAAGAGAAGGTATATATATATATATATATATATATATATATATATATATATATATATATATATATATATATATAAAAAAACAGTAGGTACATTTTCCGTCAGGGCTTGATGGCGAAGATGGCGTACACTGGAGTGCTTTGCCATACACCAGACAGGAATGTGAAAAGTTTTGCACATATCAGCTTTTTAAGAACTCATGTTCACTTCGTATTTAGTCAGTCAACAGACAACTGCAATACACAAGCTGTTCATATAAACAGCTGAATGGCCTTACTGCATAGTGGGTCTGTGCCACTGTGTGGTCCGGTTCTCATGGTTGACATAGTAGGTGCGTCCCAGGTTGTCCTGCCTCTCCTCCCAGCCAGGGGGCAGTGCAGGCAGCTGGTGAGGGTGGCGTGGGCCACATATCTCCTGACTCTCCAGGAACTCCCAACCGGGCTGCAAAAAGAAACAAATAAATAAATACATATTTACACAAGGTCTGTTTGGTAATGCTTTAGTTTTTAGCACTGGAGCTACAAGGCTAATGTAGTAATCAGGTAATGGAAGCTTATACTACACTACATTACACTACACTAGTTAGCATGGTGCAACCTGTATGCCTAAATTAATTTACACTGAACTAATTTAACACCTCAAACTATGCAGAGTTGTTCTTTAACAATAGTAGTCTAGTAGGCTTGCTTATGCATAACAGGTACACACTATACACATGGGCTAATCTTGAAAACCTTATAAGGAAGAGCATTACTAAAAGAACCTACTGAACCACTCCATGCAGTTTGAGGTAAGTGTGTGATGATGTAGACATGTAGCCTGCAGTGCCAACTGGTCAGATATGAGCTTCCATTATGTTTAATAAAAGCCTAGTGGCCCCAGTGCAAAACTAAACGAGCAAACTTTAGACACCAAGCATGTCTTGTCAAACATGATTTTAGCTTCCCTGGGCCTGGCAGAGGATTCTCCCCCAGAGGCCATAGTGCCAAATATAGTTTTGGACTTGGGGACATGGTGTGCTCAGGGGCGGAGGTGGTTTCAATTAAGCCACGTACAGAAACGGTAATGCATTCACTGACTCAGCAATAAGCCTTCTCGGTTTCACCATTTCTGCTCAAATAAGCTCTGAAAATCTCTCTCTATTCATTCAACTATTTACACAGTAAAGTCAGCTGGCCTGGAGATGTTTACTAATTCCCAGAACTACAATCATGGACATTTAGTACATTTCATAAAAAGAACCCATTGCCAAATGTGAAGCATGGAGGTGGAGCTATCACGTTTTGAGGCTGTACTGCTGCCAGTGGCGTTAGCAGTACTGCACTTGTGGAGGTGAGAATGGATTTCACAAAATACCACCAAATCCAGGACGCAAATGTCAAACCATGTGTTAAAAGGCTGAAGCTGAAAAGAGTAGGTCTTCTACAACAGGACAATGATTCAAAGCATACCTCAAGTCCTCCATGAACTAACTGAAGATATGCAAAATAAAGCATTTGGATTGCCTCTCACAGTTAGTGGATAGACCAAAAATCTAGCTCGGTATGCAAGGCGACCTGAAAAGATTTTAGAGCGTGGGGGAAAAACTATACCTACATTAACTAAAAACCATTTGCAAGCCATGCCCAAAGTTTTGCACAGGCCACAAATGATTCAGATTTTATGAAAATCAGATTAACTGTGGTGGTGTAATATGAATCTTAAACAGACTTGAGGCTGCAGATGAAACTTGAGCAGATCTGCTGTACTGCAAAGTAGACTTCTAGGAAACTGTCAGATATGATCAGATATCTGAGAAGAGAGGGAAATAAAATGTAATCCAAGAAAGCATCTTACGTCCAGCTCCTCTGTCTGCTCGGCCTGCTCTTCCTCTGAGCCGTTCTTGGGCAGGTAGGTCATCTTCAACCGCAGGTGTCCTTTGACTCTCGATTTGTGGCTGAACACAAAGAAATAGATCAAAATACTGCAACAGAGGTTTACGATAATGAAGTAAGTCAATATTATTTGCGTAAGCTAATCTATTCAATATAATCAAGTTAATCAACTCAGCCCCTTTCTCAAAGGCCCAGCTGACTGAGACACAATTTATTTAAAGAGTATCAAATGGCACCATGACCCAAGGATTGCTGGTTCGAATCCTGGGCCTTGAGGCCTGCCATCAGCATCCAGAGCCTGAGAGAGCACAATTGGTGGTTTCAGCTAGTGTCTGCTATCTGGCAGCAGTTCGAAAGGAGGTGGTGGCTGGTTGCGCATGTGTCGGAGGAGACGTGTCAGTCTTTACCCCCCCCAGTGTTGGGAGCTTTAAATGTGATTGGGGAAAGTACCAACGAGTACCAGATATCCAATGAAAAAACTTTATGCATTTTCTATTAAAATAAAAACAAATGTGTGTAAAACAACATTTTATTTATCTAATGTATTATTGAATGATACACTGCAGACTGAAGCTCAGCTGCTTGCTCACTGTATGTTATTATGAACTCATGATTATAGCAAAACAGCAGCAGCAGCAATGCAGAGCTCCAGTTCCCCTAGAGAGCCTCCACTGTAACAAGCTGTATGAAGGAGAGCATGAGGCTACAGTCAAGGGCACAGGAGCTGTATCACTGACTGTATAAATCGGGGTGCTCAATCCTAGTATTATATAAGTATCACCCTGCAGAGTTTGGATCCAGTCCACCTGGGGGCAGTTTAAAATGAAGGCCTTTCAGGGCATATTTAATGTTAAGGTGTGCTTGAACTCTCCAAGGCGGTAGATTCCCAGGACTAGGATTAAGCATCCCTTGGACATAAATTATATGGTATCTGTGGTCTATACAGTCATTAGGTGGAGCATGCATCCACTGCTCACTGGACATCTGTGACTTAATGTTCTGGTTCATGTGGACCATTAAGTCAAAATGAACAGTAACAAAAGTAAGTAGTAAGTAATAAATAAGTAAGTAAGTAAGTAATTAAGTAATAAATACATTCTGATAAGGCTAATTCTGTCCATTTACACAGCTTTAACACACCCCACAGTCTTTATTTGGGGTCAGATTTAAGACTAAATATGACAAATGTGATTTATTGCTATTAAGTACAAAAACACAATCGAAAGCTGTAGCTTACCTTCTTGGGTGCAGAAGAAAATCCTTGAATGTGTATGGCCTCTCACTGCCTGGTGCTTCTGTCTGAAATCAAATTAGAAAGACTAAATTTTAAACATGCCATACATCTCACGAGAGAGTGTTTTCTTCGTTGCAGATCTCTATATAACATTAGAATGAACAATAATCCCAAATAAACCCATCCCAAAATGAACAAAGGCAGAGGTAAGTGCTCAAAATGTGCCATAGGTGAGTAAAGTTACTGATATGTTGGTTAGGAGAACACAATTTAGGGTGCTAATATTCTTTATGAACTTCAGTCACTGTTTTACTTCAATAGATGATAGATTAGATAAACTAGGCGTTGGACAGGAACTGGAAATATTGGCCTTCCTCCAGAACACATTTGCCTATTATTATTATAATTATTATTATTATTGTGTATAATATTTTTACATGTTTTAAACAAAAAAATGATAAATATTGCCCAGACAAACAGCTGTATACAGTAATTCATCTTAACAGATGGCCAATCCTTCTGCACAGAGTACATTAACAAAACAAATCCGACTGTAAACCAAACATCTAACTACAAACCTCCTCAACACTGGCGAGTGTCTGAGCATGTGCGTAAATATCTCTGACCGTGTTGATAATGACCACCACAAGCATGATGGAAGATATCATTTACACAACAGCACCCAGTGCTGCACACCAAGCTAGACTAAATAAGGGCATTGGCGTTCAGCTGGCACATGGAAATATGGCCAGAAAGAAACTCAAACAAAATACATGGTTTCAAGGTGGCAGGAGAAGAGTTTTGGTTTGTTTTCATTCAGATAAATGAAAAGCAGCAGTGTTAAAAAAAAAGAAAAGAAAAAAGAAGAAAATCAACTATAACACTTTGGGAACGATGCATGGAAATATGAAATCCAGCCTGCTGCAGTTTTGCTGAGCGAAAGCTTAAACTACACGTATTCTTGAAACACTGTCTGCTTTCAAAGGAACAGTTTGGGTAAAAAATATTCCTCTTTAGTTTCAGCCCTGGACCTACAATACGAGGCTAATATGTAGCTAAAAAATTGACACTTATTAGCACGATGCTAACTAGTTCACTGGGGCTAATACTCAGTAACAAAGAAAACCAAGAAGGTTTTCTCTGAACAAATACTTCTGTAGCTAGGAAGTAACGGAAGCTAATTACTGCATGCCTTAATCATCTCCTCAAACCGTGTGCAGCTGTTTAGCAATCTCTAACAGACTTGTTTATGTGGTTTCTGACAATGTGTGGCACATTGTTCTCTATAAACAGGGCCGGCCCAAGCCCTCATGGGGCCCTAAGCTAATTTAGATTTGCCCCCTTTTCCCAATACCACCACCACAGCACCAGATGCTCCATCATGCCATAGGCTACACTGTGTTTGTAACGTACCCACGATCATCAGCATTGTCTGCACTTGCCCAACCGTGGTAGCAGCCAACAGAAGAAATTGATTAATCTAGTATTGGTGTGCCAAATATGAAAATACATTTACCTGTGCAATACAATTTCGTTTTATTATTCAATGTAATTTTTAAAATCTATATATTTGATACATGATATCTTGGTGCTCTTGGGGGCCCCCTGATGGCGTTGGAGCCCTAAGCGGCCGTGTAATTCGAGTATGACTTGGGCCGGCTCTGTCTATAAACATGGAATAAATCACATTTTCGAGGTCTAAATTCGGTGTGTACTCGTTTCCACTTTTGAAATGGCTCGTGAAGACTGAGGTGTGCAGTTAGTGCCATGCTAATCAGTGACACTAATAAGCTTCCAGTACTTGTTAGCTACATTTGCTACATTTTAGCCTATAATATGTCTTGGCTGATTAACTTATATTTTTGTAGTAATGGGAAAAGTGAGTAATGGGACTTCTTTTGCCAAACTGTTGCTTCAAAACAAGGACAGATTTTCTTCTCTGAGACTCTTTGTGTGTGTGCTGCAGTAACTCACTGGTATTTGGTGCAAAGGAACGTCCACTTGCCCCAGGAAGTCATCTCGTGTCTGAAGAAATAAAAGATATATAAATATAAGAAATAAAAATAGATTAAAAAAAATAAATACATATATAATACATAAATACAAAAAAAAAAGTAACTCTTCATACTCTCTCTCTCTGCCACACACACACACACACACACACACACACACACACACACACACACACACACACACACACACACACACACACACACACACTGTATGTTTTCCTGGAATGACTAAAACAGCCCCGCTGCCCTCGTTATGCCCAGTGTCTATTTTTCCATCTATTCTGTGAAGTGCTGGTTCCACAGCAGAAAAAGTATCAGCCTGTGCCTCTCGCAGTTTTCAGACTGTTCTCTGAACCACCAGATCCGGCACGCTTCTCAGCAAAACCGTAAACACTTTGTGCATATTTTTAGACACACAGGTCAGATACTGTTGTTTCATATGGTAACACTCAACTAGTGCTCAGAACAACAAGGAGAACAAGACTGAACATTAGCTAGTCTTCACAAACTAGGGATGCATTGATATTCTTCATGTATATACACGAGTAGGGTCTGACTACCCTGCAGAAAAATCCAACCAGAAGACCAGCTTTTGATAGTATCTGGTTTGGGATGGTCTGAGCTGGTGGTTAAAAAGCTGGTCATCCAGAACAAAACATAAGAGATGGTTAACCATCTCTAGACCAGCTTAGCGTGTCCTGCATTTGATTTTGGTAACGCTTGGTCGTGCGGGTCGACCAGCTTGGTCTTACTGGTCATGCTGGTGTTCTAGCTTGGTCAGGCTGATCATGCTTGTAGACCAGCTAAACCATCAAACTGAAGTTCTAAAACTGCAGCCTCTTGTACTGAAGGGACGTAGTGTAGAGGTATATAGAGGTATATGGACACCATGTATAAATGTTTTGTTGATCTTCTGAGTGAACAATTTCGCTGCAGGTGACAAATTAAAATATGGCAATTATCTGATTTTTAAAAAAAAATAAATAAATAAAAATAAAATACACCATTATCTTTTATACATTACATATACACATACTTTTACATTATTATTTATTATTTTCCTAAATAGACATAAAAATAGAAAATTAATAAAAAAAAAATAGACATAAATTTTTATGCAACAATTTTCCAACCTCTCTATCTTTTAGAATGAAACAGGCTGTTTCTGTTACTGTGCCTTTAAGACTGATATAAGACAAATGAGCTCTGATCAGATTATCCAGTTTTGAGCCTCATCCAAAAAGCACTGAGAGCTGAAATACTCCTGAGAACTGCAATTGAGTGGGCAATGGAAAACAGCAAAATGCAGATACAAGGTTTTTACAGAGACGCTCTCCGTCTTCAAACACCGACTGAAGACCCATCTCTAACTCTAGTGTTGAGTACTGTGGTCTCTATACTGATTTTTGTGTTTATTAGTGTCTAAGATTAGCGGTATCGCGGCCGTTGTCTTTTGGATCCCAGTCTATAGAAACTAGCTAAGGTATTATCTGAGTAAACAGTGAAGCACTTTTGTACGTCGCTCTGGAGGAGAGTGTCTGCTAAATGCCTTAAATGTCAATGTTAATGTATATCATCACTTCACTTGCTCTCGATACAGGAGGCCGGGACTCAAAGGCCCCACTGGGGAATCACACCTACTTACACACTTAACCATACACACATGTTCATGTTCAGGCAATACTATGTGCAATACCCCCCCCCCCCATGTGCAATTAAGAGTCTTTTGCTGTAAATAATATTGTTATTGCTCTTTTAATTTTTAATTCTTATTTATATTGTGTATATAGTGTAAATTATTTATCCAAATCTTTGTAACTGAGTGTCTTGCTATCCCTTTCTGCTGTTACACTGGGAATTTCCCCACTGCGGGACTAATAAAGGACTATCTTATCTTATCTTATCTTATCTAATATTAGATGCCAGAGTTGAAGACTCAAGTCACACTTGAGTCGCATGTTCACAGACTCGTGACTCAAGACACAACACTTGCTAAGTTTCCGCTCAAGCAGGGGTGGCAAACTCATTTGAGGTAACAGGCCACATTACAAGCAGTCCAATGTCAAGGGGGTCAGACCAATCATGTCATTAGCACATTTTGGCTAAACTGTGCTAGTGCAATGGCAACTGACTGACCAATAACTTTCTCTGACTGATGAAATACATTGGGCCACTGACTGACTTCGAATAAACCAACGTCCAGCATTATACACTGCCTCTGTCAGAGCTACAGTACAACACCACCAAAAACCAGCTTCATTAACAATAACAGTTCGCCAGTGTTCAGGTAACTGTGCTAGCTAGCATCTCTGAAGAACATGAAGTCCTATATTAGTGAGGTAGCAGTAAAAATACTGTGAAATTTCACACAGTGAGGAGGAGACATGACTAATTCTGCTCACTCAAAGCTTGCAGTGGCTTCAGGTTTAACATTTCTTCAGATAACAAGGCTTTGGTTATAGAGGAACACTGAAGGTCACTGAAGGTAAGTTCTGTCCTTCAGACTGAGAGTTTTCTACAATGAAAGACTCATTATTTGTGGATTCTGCTTAAACCGGGCAAGTTTATAGTAGGGTTTAAGCTAATAACGGGACTAAACTAAAATTCATTAGGTCTTCAACCTCTTTCAGTTTTTTTTTTTTTAATATTTCCATCCACAGAGAGATAAAAACGCCTGCTTTAGTATGCTAGCCCCATATGGGGTGACAGCACCTCATAAAGAATTCATCAAAACACCAAAAAGAAGGTATAACAATTAAGCAATAATATATACATATTAATATCTAACTAAACAGTAGTTACATTTATTCATATGTGGAAATCTGAAATGTAGTGCTATCTGCGTGTAGACGTTTTATGACGTTTTATGTAGTCTATATAATGAGGTATTTGAGATTCAGCCAGAAACGTGCATGGCTTGTAGTGTTTTTGTGTGGATAGGAGGAGTCAAAAACCTCCGGATACATATGGACAGGGCCTTATACTTCTACTCATAGTTCTACTTAACTTTCCTCTAAGAACAATTCTGAAAATTGACATTAAAAATAATGTAAATAAATGAATAAATAATAATAACAACTTCTTCCCATAAATACCTTCCATGTGTTCAAGGGGCAGGTTCACAAAAGCCTGTTGAAAGTTGTAATCTCGTACGTAATAAAAAGCTACAGAAAAAAACATTTATTAACAATTATTATACGTAGAATATACAATAACATTATTGTGAATTTCTTGGTGTTTCTTTTAATATTTTTCATACATGTTTTTTTAGGAAGGCTTTGCCCCTTTTCTTCTAGAGTTCAACAAATACACCCTTAAATACCGGTCTAACCTAAACATCTGCCGGATGCTGATTTGTATCAATCTCCTGATACCGATACGTTTCAGACATCGTCGTACATTCCTTAAAATGATGTACTTTTTTTTTTTTGGCTGAACTATCACATGAACAAGAGGATGAAACAAGACGCCCTGTTCTCCCGAACACACACACACACAAACACAGACACCCTACCACAGATAGCTTGCCATTGGCTATGTTTACATATGCAATGATGGAAATTTTGTCGAAGGAAATGTGTCGAAGGACACATTTACTGGGAAAAGTTTACAAAGAAAAAGTGTGCGAAGTGAGAGCTGCAGAAGAAGTGAGGCTCTTTTTTTGTTTTTGGAACAAAATTTGCAGACCTTTCCCAACTGCCGCGATACCTTCCAGCGGCGGCCTCTGGCATCATGAGTCAAAACCATCTGCATAAACCTCTCAGCAGCTCCATGCTATTATTAAGCACTGATTCGGCCACCTTTTTTCTGCTGTTGCAACAGGGCTAGCAATAGAGCACTGCTAGCACGTCGCTTTGACACGACCGGTCAGTCTCCTTCACTTGAGGAACGTCTCTCTTAGTCTCTGTAGTGCACATATCTACACTTGCACTGGTCATTCGCTTGCACACTCTCGCAACACATTACGCAACTCACGCCTATTATTTTCTCCAGCATATAAAAAAACTAAAGGTTTAACCCAGGAGGCAGTTGCATTCTGATGTGAGGCTAACAAACTCTGCACCCCTCCCGTGTGCCTACTCCTCTCACTTGTCATTTTTCTTTCTTTCCAGGGCGGGCGCACATTTGCTGAGAATTAGGGTCAAACCACAAAGCAACAGGAATGCAGGCTCTTCAGCTCTCCCCAGTTCAGACGAGCCACATTTTCAGCTCCTGGTGTCAAAGAAAAAGCCCTTCAGCTCACAGCTGAGAAGAACACAAGTACTAGCTTGGAGGTTAACCCATTAGAGAGCGAAGCTTTGTTTCCATTGGTCTGCACAGTAGTGCACTGTTTAAAAGTTTAGATATAGTGTTTTTTTAACAATATAAAACCAATCTGGTTTTGGATAAATGTAATAAATGCTTATGCATGCACAATGTTTATGCTATATGCTACTGGAATCTGCAGATTTGTACATGCAAATATCACACATCAGCACCGGTGCACAATGTCCATACCATAACAAAAGTTAAGATCTTGTAATATCCAGTCCCAGTTTCTACATTTTATAAATAATATATTAGTTGATTGGCACCTTTTAAAAGTACTATTTTTACTTTTATACTTCAAATGATGATAAAAAACATTACAAGATTATGATTATCAACCTTTTAACTTTAAAAAAAAAAAAAAAACTAAGTAAAGATCCAAAAAAGACGGTAATCTGTGTCCACAGATCAGCGGGAGGCTATATGAAGACAGGCAAGTATTTTTCTTTAAAAAAAAATTACAGTTCCGGAGAACTGTGGGGATTAAGATGTGATCTAGAAGACCAAGAAACCTCTGAAAGAAGGTTTGGCTCATATGCTGGTAAGAAAGGCAAATCAAAACCCCCATATGACTACCAAGAACCTGCAGGAGGGATTAGCTGTGTTGGTAGGGGCATTGCTTCCACAAATCTAATCTTTACACCATAAGAGTCATAAAAAGGGAACCTTAACAGCACTTAAAAAAACTACAAACTACTACTTCCAAAGAAGACAGATTAGTTTTAGAAACACATGCTATGGGTTGATAAAGTCAAAACAGAACTCTATGGCCATAATCAGCATAGGCATGCAGCAGACATTTCATGAAAAGAGCACCGTGCCAACTGTGAAGCAAGGGGGAAACAACATTGGTTGAAATCTGCATACGTACTATAGTAATTAGTACTTAACTAATACCAATAAGTAGTTTTGTAGGATTGCAAACGATCAAAAGTTCACACTAGATATGACCTGGCTTTATCAGGCAGTGCGGTAGGTCGGTCCCTTTGGGGAAAGATCAACAACAACAGTGGAAAAAACGCTCAGCGCAATTAGCCGGAGCGGTTCAGCCTGGCTTAGGTTGGTGAATGCAAGAGGAAAAAGACTGGTGATGCCAAAGCTTTGAAGCTTTGAACTCAATAACCTGGGCCTAAAAATGTGCATCTTTCAACCAGTGAGGGCACGTCCACTGACCAGATTCCTGTCCACTTGCTTTAACCTACTGTATACTTTCAAACGATGACTCTCTGACACTGTTGCAAGGGCCCACCATTATTTTTTTTATTTTTTTTTATTTATTTTACTTTAATATTTCAATAAAGTATTAAATATTGTGTCTCATTTCAAGCCAAATGGCAAGATGAGGCTGAGCTGTATATGAAAAGTTACGATTCTGTCGGTCAGTCAAGGGGATAAAGAGGAAAAATAGTTGCATAAAAAAGAATTATGACTGTATTTAACACATAAACCCACACAAATGCAATACGTTATATAACTCACATTCTTTTTAATATAAAGATATTGCTGGGATATTCAAATATGATCGGTTTAAATGTGGATATTTGAATAGTTAAATGGTCAAAATTGCCACCTCTACAATTAAATCCTCCAAGAAAGTCTAAAGGACCTGCAGCATATTTAACTGCACTTATCTGGAAAGCTGGAAACACTCTCAACCAGCTAATCTGGCCAGTAATGTTGGCTGATGGAGAAGCCTTTGGATCTCGGGATATGGTTGGAAAATGATCCTTGTCTGCAAACGTCTGTTCAGGCCCACAACTGTAAATAATTTGCACCACTACAAGTAGGCCACTATTCACTTCTGAAGGAACACCACCACAACAGGGTCTGGAAAAACAAGAATGTGACACCACCAGGTGTGTAGTACTTGGTCAAAGTGTCTAACTGATCTTTTAATAACTGCTGCATTTTAATATGAACCAGTAATCTTCAGGGCTTTCGTGTAGCACGGCAGTGTAACCACTGGCTCAGAGACTGGGAGATCGTAGGTTCAATCCTCAGTGATGCCACAGCCATTCGTAGCTGGCAGTCCCAGAGAGCAGAGAGCAAAATCAAAACGCAATTAGGGCCAACGTGGGCATCTGTTAAAAGGCAGTTTGCAAATTTGAAAAAAGGTGTTTGAGTTTCATGTAACACAGAAGAGGAACATGCCTTCCTTCATCCTGTCAGCACTGTTAGCACTGTGTGATTGGGAGAGTCCTAGCTATTTGGTGGAAATTGGAAATTACTAAATTGAAATGCATTATAGTGTATTTATAATTACAGGGTTTAAAACAGTTTAAAAAAGGCATTGCTTTACATTCATGAACACTTACAGCCAGACATTGTTACTCATTACTTTAAACTACAAAAGAACCTCTGTTGGTTCAATAACGCAGTGGGCGAGTTTGGAGCAACCAAAGCAGTAAAAAGAGTTTGGAGCAACAATCTAAACAGTCTGGAGCAGTTTTAAAATCCTTGCCCAAAAGAAATGTGCACTAGATTGTTCTTTAACCATTGTTGTAAAATAGAGGACTTTGAAGAAACTTTTGAAAATTCTTAAAATAACTTCACATGTACTCTAAACAAATTAGGTCCTATATGGAACTGAAAAAGGGTTCGACCCGCAACAACAGAGGAAACATTTTTGGTACTGTATAGAAGAGGTTTATCTACAATCTATAATGGTTCATTTAAACTGTAACAATAAGTCGTTCATCGAAGAACCTCTAGACTACTTTAAGAACCAACGGGCTGTGGTTCTTAAAGTTTTTAGAGGTGCCTATGAGAAACTTTGTGATTCCTTAACATGAAGCCTGGCCCCTCACTGTATTAGGGTTCCTAGAAGATCCTTAAGATATTATATTTGGATTAAACTACACTGTAAAAAAGTTATTTGAAGAACATGTAGGTTACTTCAACGTGTTCTTCCAACATGTTCAGTATGTCTGGTTCCTCAAAGAGCCCATTGAATTAGAGTTCCTAGAGCAGTGTTTTCCAACCATGGTCCTTGAGGCCCACTGCCCTGCTTTTCCTGCTTTAACGCACCCACTTTAACTCCATAATGGGTTGTTAAACAGCTGCTTAGTTGGATCAGGTGAGCTGGAAGCAGAGAAAAGTGTAGGGCAGTGGACCTTCATGACCAAGGCAAAAAAAAATCCTTTAATTATGACGACCTTCTTCAATTTCTCACTTTCGTCCTGAAGAATAGGAATCTTATCTTGAATGTTCTATGAAGGTTTCTCAACAGTATTAAATTGCAGAACCTTCAAAAGTTGTTCAAAGATTTTGTCTTTTAACCATGTATAAGAGGTTTTGCTTGTGTGTGAAAAACTTTCTTCTTTGCCTGGATAAACAGTTAAACGGCTTTAAGTTGTCACAATTCCCTTCTCAAAACTCTTCAATGCATCTTTTTTAAGGCTGTAATGAAAATTCACAGATTACCTCTTCAAACATTAGCCTTTAGAGAACAAACATGACATCTTTTTGTGACTTTTAGTCATTTTGGTTCAATATTTTTCCAACAAAACCTGAGAGCTTCGCTTTTACTATGGTATTGATTTGCTGTTTACACTGCACAGCTACTAGGGTGCTGCTTAGGGGTTGCTAAGGTATTTCTAGTGGTTGCTAAGCCATTGCTACAGTGTCTTAGGTGGTTCAAAGGGGGCTGTTGAGTGGTTTCTTGTGGTATTCCCAGTGGATGCTAAGACATCGTCTTATGTGTTTGCCAGGGCACCACTGAATGACGTAGTGGTCACCCCTAGTGTCCTAACACCTAAGATCCTGCGGATTGTTCTTTTACAACAATACTCATTTCATCGGGCACAGCTTGTGTTTTGATAGGTTTGATTTCTAACACCAGAACCCGGTTCTACTGCATTCTTCAAGAAAGGCTCATAATTACAGTGGAGCGGCAGGACGTGATTCAAAGCTCTCACAAATCAGCCACCATCACTGGAGAGCTCAGAGAAGTGTTTCCAGCTTGAGTGACGGGCACGATCGTCCACACACTGTGTGTGTGAGTTTGTTTTTCCACTGTAGTTTCACAGTCATCTGCTACCCATTTACAGCACCGTGATTGTACTAGGCAAGCTCACAATACAAACAGCCGTGCACTCCTGCTGCGGATCGGAACATGCTGGAACGACCTTGCGGACGCAGGGTGACTGGAACGAGGGCATACCGTACACACACGGAATCTTGTCAGTTTAGCACACACACACACACACACACACACACACACACACACACACACACACACACACACACACACACAGGGTCTGGGTTTCCCTAAGAAAAGTATTTAAACGAGGTGCTAAATGAGAATGGAGCAGCCCCTGTCCCGAAGACCCGATCAGGAAATTCCCGCTGAAGAACAGTTCGGCCTGGCACTTTTAAAAATAAAGGTGGCAAGCTGTTTTTTTTTGTTTTTTTTTTGGAGCAATTCCAGGGAGGAATTATCTGCAACAGAACACTAGAATTGAGAAGCAACATCTGCTGCATCAGTCCAGAGAACCCTTTCAGGCACATTTAGGTAGGACCTGATAAAGACCACAGACCAGAGTCCTCCACACTACCCCTGAAAAGGTTTAGGCTACCATGAGCTAACATGCACATATTTACAAAGCACACGCATGCAGGCATGGACAGACATACAGAGCTGCACGCACACACTTGGTGTAACTGAAAGAAAACGACACTATGGGGGGTTCTGCAGCTGCCTCAGAACATGCAGAAGGCTTTTCATTTAAAACGACGGATACAGGAAGCGGAGACGTCATGATGCCACACCCCAGTCTTTTTATCTCTACACACCCGACAAGAGGGAGGCAGAAATAAGAAAGATAGGGAGGAGAGAAGAGAGAAAGGTAGATCAAACTAGCTACTGATAAGGAAGATATGATTTTGGGTTGAAAAGAACACTTGCACTGTAACGTAAAGCCTGTTGCACATTGCCGCGCACTGCTGCAGCGTTTTGACGGTGGAATTTCAGCGTCATGCAATCAGAGTCATCTGAAAAGTGTCACCACTTTATTAAAACGTCAAAAACCCTCCAGCTTCCTGATCTGATCATGCCTGCACAATTAGCATTTCTGTCCTATACAACACCTACACCACTAGCTGCTGACGTAGGGGTTGTTTGCATTGCCATTTCGATGCCACTGTCAATCATTCTGCGATCCGACACGCCCACGCAGTACTGAGAGGGCTGCAGCTCGCGATTTTTAGAGCTGTTAACTATGATTAAACTCCAGCAGACAGGGGCTTTAAGTGAAAGAACACACAGAGCTCCGGTTTATAGAGCCACTAACGTGTCAAAATGTGTCATCAGACTGAGATCATTCTGCTAAATCTACTGTTTATGTGAAGGTCAGTGTTTGCATACGCTTATCAGACCTTAGCCTATAAATATAAGTGTGCACTGCAGTCATATGATCACTCTGACAGTCTGACTTTCAAAGTGAGATTACAAAAGTGCCGAGACAGACAGAGGGAGAGAGAGTGTGAAAGAAAGGACATGGTAGAGAGAGAAGGCTTGCAAGAGTGAAGGAATGAATGACCGAGTGAAAGACGTGCATTTGTGAGAGAGACAGAGAGAGGGACACAGGTATGATGGAGAGATACTGATAGACACAGAGTGTGAGCGAGAGGAAAGCCCTCTGGGACAGGAGCACACTTTAACTGTGCAATAACACCTCCCTTCATCTCCACACTCCTACCCCTCACCCCCCACAACCTCCTCCCTTAGGCCCCAGCAGCTGACCGAGAGCCGTGAGCGCTCCTCTCGGATCATACCGTTAAATTTGAGTTGCTGGCACTGAGCATCGCAGCAAGGTGGCCAGACAATCTGGAGACAGGCAGACTATTTCTGACGCCCCCCCCCCCTGCCCACTGGCTATAATTAGCCCCAAGTTAAATACTTCAATGGATTACCCTAAGTGTTAACATAATAATAAAAACATACCCTCCCCACCTCTTCATCACAAGTGTCCACAGATATGTACAAAGTGGAGGTTTCTTCCCACAGAGAGGACCTGGCGTCAATTAAATACTTTTATTTTTTTTAGAGGCCAATTTCTTTTTCGGTCTGATCACATGTCAGGATTACAGTAATGCAACTGAATACCTCTGAATGTTTGTCCACATGGCTGCGTGACTCTGCTTGCTGTCAGTGCATAAATGCAGCCTGTGCTAGCTCAGCCAGCAAAAGCAGCTTCAGGGCTAAGCAAGAGGGTAAATAGAGGCGCACATAGCTCACATGAGCGGAGGCAGTCAATAGCATTATCATATGGTCATAAGGCCTGAACACAGGGTGACACTATATGACCAGACCGGCACACTCTTATATCCATAGGAGATATAAGATCAGCCAAGTGGCGTTACATTTTCAGTTATGCCACAATGTATACCGAATGGCCATAACATTAGCACCACTTGCCATATATTGAGTAGCTGTGGTATTTGGCCCTAAGACATTAGGAGCAGATTCTTTAAGTGCTGTAACTTGTAAGGTGGGGCCTCAATGGATTGCATTAATCAGCTTTAAGTGCTCATGTCGCCGGTTCACCAGTTGTCCTTTCTTGGAGAGCTTTTGGTAGGTACTGATCACTGCATACCAGAAAAAAACCCACATCTGCCTGATGTTTTGGAGATGTTCTGACCGAGTTATCTCAACAAATGCATCCATTGACAGATGCCCCAGTAGATAGAGATAATCAATGTTTTTCATTTCACCCCTCAACGGTGCTAATGTTATGGCTGATCGGTGTATGGCTTATAGCAGGCACCACAAAGTTAACTTGGAAAATGTACACTAGTAGCTGCAAATCATACCTGCAATAACTAGCAGTAAACAAGTATAAAAACAGCACTATTAATTTTCCTGAAGATTTATTAGGCTGTCGTCCTGTCCTATTCAGCTCTACGCCCTGCCTTCATTCGCTTTGCCCTCTACAGAAAGCCAACTCTGAACTGTCCCATTACTTTCCTTTATATGCAAACGGTCAACCCTAAACTTGTTATCTGCATGCTGCGGGATCAGAATGCTTACTGTGATGGTTTCCCCCAAGAAAGCCTGATCCCTTTTGTCATTTGCGTAGGCATCCTTCGGAGTGTCGGGCACTTTTGCACCACTGCCTCGAGACACGTGTATGTGCACATGTGCTGTTCCATTCGTGGGGCCAAGCTGTTTCGTGTTAGACATATGGCATGATATCCCAGAGCTGGAGCAGGGCACCTCCAGGGAAATGCTCCTCTGCAAGCCGCGGTGGAAATCCCGTGGCACGTCAGATTTGCCGATGGTTGGACATGTGTGGTGCCTCTTCTCTCCAGAAAGCTTCCCCGTGGGCAGCCCGCAAGCTGAGGTGCTACGGAACAGCTTCGGATTACGGTTCACAGGTCTCAAACTGGCTTCCTCGGACAGCTCTTTGGGTTTGGAGCACTCAATGTTAAGCGTCGCCCTGTTCCCTTTCCCTGGAGGAAGCGGCGGCTGGTTAGCATAGTGCATCAACACGCTGGAGTGCCTTTCGGTTCGCTCCGAACTCTGTGGCGATTCCGTGGGAACGCTAAAATGCAAGATGGGCTTGGCGTCCCTGAACTCGGCAGGCGGGCAGCTGCTCTTGGACAGCCGCAGGCCGTTCACCGCCGAGGCCACAGAGACCTTGGGCTGCACCTCATCCTGTGATGCATCAGCTGCGGACAGCTGCAGCTGGTGGGAGGTCTGAAAGGAGCCACGAGCGGACGGAGGAAGAGGGGGAATCAGAGGAGATGCCACAGGACTGACTGGCGAGGCTGGCGGAGTGGTGCAAGGACTCCTTGGGAAAATGACCAATGAGGAGCAGCGGCGTAATGGAACTCTTGGTTTCCTTCGGCATGCGCTTCTGTCCTGAGCCGCTTTGCGTTCCAAGGCGTCCGGTTCAAATATGCTGCTACTGCTGCAGTAGCCAACGTCGCTAGCTGTGCTGCTACTGCACGATCCTCCGTCGGAACTTCCTCCGGCATTTCCGTCGCAAATCCCAGGGTCCACTTCATCACCTCCGCCGCCACCGCCATCCAAGTCCCCGTTCTGCTTGCCCCGAGGCTGCAATGAAATCTGCACCATGCTCTTCTTGCTCACACCAGCATTGTTCACTTTGGGTACAAATACAGTAGTGTGCCGCTGCAAGCTGCCATAATCTGGCGATAGTGGTGGAAGAGCCAGAGCCAGCTGCCCTGAAGTCACCTTCATGCGGAATGAGTTGAGGACAGCCGGTCCATCCCCGGGACTACGCGCAGGTATCCCCAGTCCGTCCTCCGTACCATGGCTCAGGCTCTCGGATAGAGGGTCGGTGTTGCTTCTTCTTGAGGCGAAATGGAGACGCAGACGTCGTGCCATTCAGTCTAACGCTCTAATCCCGAGTGAAATTGAGGGGGAAAAATGAAGCATGGCAAAAAAAGATTCCTTTGCCACTCATGGAAATAAAGAAAACATGGGAGAATAAATAGAAGAAAAAGAGAAGCAGCAAACCAACTGGTCCGGGTCCCACGCCGTGATTACAATCGTTAGCGCCTGCACATACCCAAAATAGCTCCAGTGACAAGTTGCATTCCTCTCGAGGTTCCTCTGACGCTAATGGCCACTGCAGGTCAAATGCACTGCAAAGGGAAGTCGGTAGAGCCTATAGCGCACCAGCCTGCGACTGCTAACACCCTGGTGGTCTTTCTCTTTAAGGAGCTGGAGCACATTCTGGCTTTGAGTTTCTCAGAGGCAACCGCTATGGGTAGGCAGAAACCCCCACCACGTTCCCCTCCTTTCTGCAAAAAACACTCTACAGGCAGACCTCAACTGCCTTAACTGCACCTTCTGCAATTTTGCTAGAGCGGATTCATTGCCTGGGGCCTTGCCCCCACCCCCTTTCCAAAAACGCAGCTCCTGGTCACCCCACTGCAAAAACAACAAACTTCTGTGCCTGACGGACTAAAGAGTGTTGGGACCGCCTGCCTACTGCTGAGTCTGAGCCAGTTGTGGCTCAACCACCGCATTTAGCAGTGCCTTCGGCTTCTGGTGGTTCCCCCTGAGCTGCCGCCCTGCTAATATTTTTACCCCCGCTGGGATAGAATTACAGGAAATCAAGAGGAATGGTTTTCGCACACTAGTCTTTATCAAACGAAGGCTCGAGTTTCCTAACAGAGTCCATCCTCGGAAGCCACAGGGGTTGTGAAAATATTTGGGAAGCTGCTGATGGGTCTCTGTGTTCCGCTAAAAAAAAGGAAGCTCAAAACTGAATGCCTCGGTCTGAAAGCTGAAATACACAGTCTAAGGAAAAAGCCTGAAAACTAAGTGATTGAAAGGGAAAAATAGAGAATCATGACTAATTAAATGAAGATTTCCCTGGAAGTTCAATATCTCTGCAGACATTTCACAAGCTGAAGTCCCTTAAGAGGGCCTGGATGGTCCTCTTACCCAAATGGACGAGAGCCACCACATTGGTCATCTGAGCTGCGCTGTTGCAGTCAGTGATGGCCTTAAAGCCTGTCCCTCTGTCAATGCCATTCCACCCCATCAATCAGAAACAATCGCACAAGACAGAGTTGTTCCGGACCATCGGGTCAGTAAACAGTCCCTCCACATATTAAAAATGAAATCGAGAAATATGGAACACAGCGGGGAAACACATCAACAGGGCTTATGAATGATTGAGTCATTCATAAGGTCTCATCGCTGCTGCTCAATGTTATGCAAAATGAGAAGTCATCTCAATAGTAGGAAGTGGTCAAAAGCATTTTACAGCAATTTACAGACTACAGATAAGACATGGCCATGGTCTGGATCTCAGTAGCAGCCGTGATTTCCTCTTCATGGAAAACCAATCAAACCAATCTAAATTACATATGCACTCACCTTTTTTCATTTTTAAAGAAGCTCCAAAAAGTTATACTCTAACAATTTCCAGAGTTAACTAACCTACCCAAACTACCTTGATAGTTGATCACGTTTCAAAAACGATGCTCTGGATGATGATTTTATTCTAACTTTATTCTCAATATTGTGCAGCTTTCCCAGTTTATTATTATGATCTACAGCCCTGTTCATGGTCCTGGAAACACTGAAACTTCTTTGTTTTAAACAGTCTTCTCCATGTGAAACCTACAGAGGTGTAGATAAGCAGCAAACTGGTATGAGGCTTTCATGATCATTTTCTTGGACAATACATTAGTACTTTTATTATTCTTACAATTTTCTATTATGATTATTTTAATGATATTGTATTATGACTATTACTGAATTCCTGTAAAGCTGCTTTGTGACAACGTCAGTTGTAAAACCACTATACAAATATATTAGAATAGAACCGAATCGAGCCGAACTGTGTGTATGGAGGTGCGGTTATGCACTGGTCATTGTGCGCACTGGCGCAAGACTAGATTCCCGCCTTCGAAAGAGGCTGGCTAAAATACTGGCAACGGCCATGCTTATGTAAACAGATATGCAGGTAAACACAATGGGCAATAGTTCATGACCATGATTGTTACAATAACTCGATGATAGAATTATAGTGACAGGTCTGAATTGGTGTTAGTATTAAAAAAAACCCAACTGTGATTCCAAACTCAGTAGCATATGTACAATATCCCAGCGTAAAACTGATGGACTGATTAATTCACTTATCTAGAACAAGATATCTGCACAGGCAAGATGTCAACAATACAGACATTTATACAGAAACATGCAGCACACGTTGCCTTTCGTGGTCCATTACCAATGCTAACAAGCTGTTTTGGTGGCCGATAACATACTTGATTTTCACCTACCCGGCAACAGGTGTGACCTAGCCTACTTATCTTTGCCTCTTTTTCTCTCTCACACAAACACTCACACACATACTTATCAGAGAGCACTGTAGACTGAGAAATGGAACACTAGTCCTATTATGAGGGAGTTTGTTTAACCTTCGCTGTGATTTAGAGAGGAAGCTATCCACGTATGATTTAACGAAAAGCTCAACTCAGCAACACTCCACCAACTTTTACAGCATTTCAGACGAATTACTTTCACCATTTTTACGCCACCCCTGTGGGCCTTTAACGTCCAGTACCCGTGCTTTATAGCAACCGCTTGCAAAAAAAGGCACCCTTGTCCATTCATTACGAATTAAGGCCCAGGTAGATGCTCACCGTTTGGGCACGGCCCCAAAGCTAACAATACGAATGGGCTCTGGAACGATGCTGCATGGGATCAGGTTTATTAGACTTTGCAGTTTACGAGTGCTGATCCAGGACCTGTTTATGCCCTTCATGTAATAAAGAATGGGCTCATTTGGCTGATGCCAGATCGGCCGTTTAATAACCAAGGTATTATGTTTTATTACAGCTGATTAGACCCTAACCCACTCTTTACCATTATAAAACAAATGGAGATGCAGTATAAGGGGTGCATTCATCAAGACTTCGCATAGTCCCAGTTAGCAGAGATTGCAGGCCAACACTGGTTGATTGAATTACGGTAATTTAATCAAACATAAAAACTGTAGCAGTCACTCACCAAACGATTCTCGTCAAACACTTCGAGAAGCAGCCGATGCTTCCTTGGATGAACCTAAGACAAAGCAGAGGGAGGTTGAGATGATGCAAAGATCATAAAATCATGATGAACAGAGAAACCCACTATATTTCCTCTCTGACCCCTAACAATTAGTTTCTGTATATATGGGAACATGGACACTGCTGTTGATGCCCTGTACACTAAATTCACTAACTAGACAAAAGTATTAGGACACCTGCTCATATACTGTTTCTTCTGAACTTAAGTGTATTTAAATTGTCTATTGTATTGTCAGAGTAACTGCCTCTACTACCTAGGGAAGGTTTATTACTTGATTTTGGATCACTGCTGTGAGGTTTTGATGGCATTCGGCGACAAGAGCCTTCCTGAGGTCCCCAAATCTTCGATCAGATCATATTTGTCCTCAGTCACAGGATGCTGCAGTTCCTTGTTCAACCACTAGAATGGAGCTCGGGCAAGGCTGCAGACACTCAATAAAGCCAGCACTGTACACCACTCCACACGCTGGCTTTACTCTGTCAGTCTGCCGTTAAAACTAAGTAAGGACTTTTAACACCAAAAACTGGATACTTGTCTCGAGAGTACATCACTTAAGCCCAATACAATGAGGATCTGGACACAGCAGAGCAGAGCTAGCAAACACCAAAGAGAACAGCAACAAAACATCAAACAGTGCAGACTACATTTAACCTCTACCAAAAGTGTCGGAACAGTCGGAAAGCGGCCAACCCGATGCAGTTTTAGCGCAGCCCTTTCGCTTGTGTTTCCACTTTAAGCTCCTTGGTGCAGAGAGAGACAATTCACAGGTTCGCTCAGCTGATGCTCCGACTTACACTGCATTTTAAATGTGATTGATTCCAAAATGTAAAGTACATTTAATCTTGAGAGACACTGAAGGTACCAAGTTTGCCTGAAGTTAGCATGTAGCTTCAAACCCCATCCTCGTTCGGTTTTGGCGATCGAGCGATTGTGCTAAAAGGCGGTTGGTATCAGCTCTAAAAACACTGTTCAGTCCATCTCTATACCTCTGTTTTTAATATAAAGATGCTCTGATACATCTTTGGGCTTGAAGAACTAGGCCTGTTTTGGAGGCTTTTTATATATTACAACAGGCCAGGTATGCATACATAAAGGTAAAGAGAGAGAGACAGACAGACAGACAGACAGGCGGAGAGAGAAAGCCCTGGATTAGACGACACCAAAACGTGAGTTGTGGGTAAACGAAGCAGTCGGGGGCCCAGGCTCTGATTTCGCTTTGGAAGGAGACTTTATCCTCAGCTGATCTGTGTCTGAGAGTGTGTGTGTGTGTGTGTGTACTGTAAATGGACAGTGACTCATAACAGCACTCTCCTGTTAAGGCCACTGGCGGCTGGTGAATCTGTTTTAGCTCTGTAGCAGAGTGTCAGACTTTACTTTGCTCCAACACGTCTAGCTCTGCTCAGGAATGGCCTGAGAATGAGGAGAGGAATCAGGTGCGGTATGGCAGGAGACACACTCACATGTGTGTCTAACACTCTCTCCCATACTCAAGTCCATGACTACAGTAAGACTAGAGGGTAAGAATTTACACTCAGTACACTCAGCCTACAAGACACCTACACATACCCGACACAAAAAACTTACTCCAACAATCATTCATTGTCATTACATTACATTGCATGTCATTGCATTTAGCAGATGCTCTAATCCAGATCAACTTACAAAAGTGCTTTGCTATTTACCCAAGAATAACCTCAGCTAGTTTGAATAGACTAATAGTTCTTAAAAAAAAACTTTAGACACTACTAAACATAAGTCAATATGGAGATCATAGTACTCTACTATTCGCCCAAGTATTCTCTGAAGAGGTGGGTCTTCGGCCTGTGTTTGTAGACAGCGAGTGACTCTGTCGTTCAGACACCCAGGAGAAGTTCGTTCCACCACTTTGGTGCCAGGACAGAAAAAAGTCTGGATGCTTGTCTTCCGTGGATTTTGAGGGATGGCGGGTCGAGCCGAGCCGTACTTGAAGCTCAAAGGGTTCTTGGTGCGGATCGGCTTTTGACCACTGCCATCAGGTACGGAGGGACTGGTCCTTTCTGGACTTTGTAGGCCAGAGTCAAGCTTAAGAATCTGATGCAGGCAGCGGTTGGAGTGACGTGGCTGAATTTAGATACGTTGAAGATGTCCCCCATAAAGACTGCTTTTGTCAATTTTCTTTTTATTTCACTTTAATAAGCAGTAAATGTTACGATAACTGTTGCTTGTTGGTATGAGCCTTCATAAATGTTTATATAGGTCTATGTCAGGTGTTGTGTAACACTCTCTCCCATGTCCTAAGCTGCCTCCTGTTGTCTTCTCAATGTGGTGCGAATCAGCATGTGTTTGGGTGCTGCTGCCTGCCTACTACCTGGATCAGCCTCTCCCTTTTTGATAACTTTGCCCTTTTTTTTCCATTCTTTCATCTAAATACCCTGTTCAGACTGTTCTGTCCCAGTACTGCTCAACCCAGCACTCGACTACCCTGTATATATACACATGTATGGTGCTCTCCAGTAAAGTTTTACTGTTCGGTCCGTTTTCCTGCGCAACAATAACTCCTCCCTTCATCAGATTCATAATCAATCAAATCTATCTTACAGATTATAACATGGGATGGATCAAAAGTGTAGAATCAGCACTTTCAAGTTGCAAATAATTAGACAGAATGCAAAAAGAGAAATACCAAGGCACATACTCCACTGGGGACCTGCACATGTTCGTGTCTTGGCTGCTTTAAACAGTGCTGCTGCCATCTTGGACTGGAATTTGAGTGTCCCCTCGGGCACCCACCCACTGTGCTCCTCTTTAGGCCATCGCTCAGCATCATGGATAACATAAAACATTTCTCTGGATGCTCTGAGCTGGGCTATTTTTGCTCAGCTGTCCTGCTGAACTTGTACAAAGTGAGAATATATCCCACTGCCTTTTTTCACTTCTTCATACATTCTGAGAAAACATCTTAAAAACATGACTCCTCTGTAACACTGAGTCACTGTAAAGATGAGCACAGATTCAGCAGTACCATGCAGTGCATCAGAGGTGTAGCTGTAAAGCCTTGCAAAAAGGAGATTATTTTCATTCTAATTTTCATCCAAATGAAAAGTAAATGGTAAAGTTTCTTCAAGGTTTGTTTTTACCAGCATTTAGGCTTTATTGTCAAAATGATGATTTTCACCTTTTTGAATTTACCATTGTAAATAATGTCTCACTATGTCAAAATAATTACTTACTAGGTCAAAATAATGTTTTTTTTCCCTTAAACTCGCAACTTACTATTTTAAATATTTCTTTTTATATTTTATATATATTTTAATAATTGTTTTCTGATTTTTTTTTCCATTGATTTTTTTGCTTATTATCTAAAATGCCTCATATTTTTGATTAAGTACCTTGGAACAATTATTTTATTTAGCCAAGATGTGGTCGTGGTTTGAACTAGAGAGAATGTGATCGGACCTTGATCTGATCCAACATTTAGGTGTACTCTGCAAGTTTGAGCTAAGTTTGATATATTGCCCAGTTAATTAATCACTACAGCTATGAACAAATGCTATCTCTGCCGTTGCTCCATGTTAAACTGCACAGAAATATGTACTAATCTGGAATGCAGGACCTTCTTCTTGTATTTACCTTCATGTTTTCGCCTCAGACTGGTCTGACCAATAAGTGGAAAGAGCGTTCCCAAGTGGTTTGCTGTGATGCATTTGGGTGTGCTTGAATTTTTCACTGTGTGAAACCAAATCAGACCAGAGCTAATAAACTGTACGTGTAAAAAAAACACTTTCTGTAACAAACAGCACAAACCAAGCAGTCTCACTGGGGTTTGCTTTAATCAAACCAAAGCTGACCAGCGTAAACACACCCCTAACTAGCGTAACGGGTCATTATTTTCAGCACTTCTAACTACTGTTAAACTAATATGTAAGATCAGTACGATGCCTGTCCTGGCAGTCCTCACTGAGAAAGGAAACTAAAGAGGAGCATTACAGTGACTACAGATCATACAGATCACATGACTTCTCACAGAATACCGCATGACTTTATGGAGCATGCAGAGAAAGAGAGAGAGAGAGAGAGAGAGAGAGAGAGAGAGAGACAAAAGAGAGAGCTCTTGCAACTGGAGCTGCTTTCGGCTGCCGCATCCATGACCTGACCTTTGAGCCCAGAGCCCCATGTCAGAGCAATGCATGTGTCTTCTGCCGAGCCTGCTCTTAAAGAAACACTGTGATGCACACTCCCCTCCCACCTGAACAGAGAACGCTCTGTGCAAGAGAGAAGGGAGTGGTAGCCCAGCATGCACTTCTCTCTGAACCTGCAGGAGGTGTTTTCACAACAACAAAGCACACTGGGCCTCAATTTCACCTTACAAGGTCTGGAAACAGCCCCATGTGCACTCTAATTATAACCTCCTTAATGCAAAACACGCCGTCTTAGGAACACTGGCAGAGGCAGACGTGGGGAAAGAAGATACGCCAACTTACCGCAAACTGATGCGTTTGGGACTGTTTGTTTCTGTCTAATGAGTTAACTGCGGACCCCTTCATAAGCTAAATCAGGTGTGCACGAGTACCGGGGCCGTCCAAGAACTGAAAGTGATAGTTTGGCATCAGGTTTTGAGGTTATGCTTCACACTGGAGCTACAATGCAAAAAGAAATGTTGGAAATTTACACCGCAACAATTTGCATTCCTGCAAACTGCATGCTTTAAGCATCACACACTCGACTTTCCTGTGTGACTTTGCCACTGCATGACTCACTGATCTATAAACACAGGCTGAAGTATAGGCAGAATTCCAGCCTCAGTTTGAGGCAAGTGAGTGGTGATTTAAGCATCCAGTAAGCATGATAATTGATAGGGCTTATGCTTTCACTACTTGTTAGCTACCTTAGCCTTGTAGCTGGAGTGCAAAACTAAAGAAGCAACTACAAAGACACCAAACAGGCCTTTACTGATTGATTATATTTCAGAGTAAGTGTAAAAAACACAAGTTTTTCCATCCAGTGTCATAAGTATCATCATACAGATCATGTATTTTCTTTTTTTTTTTTTTTTTTAGATGGAACTGGTCATCCCTGCAATGTTCACAAAATTGCAAAACTAAAAAAGCTAATAAATCAAGCATGTCTTGCCGAGATAGGATTGATGTCCAGTGTTTGTTAGCAATGTTAGTCCAACATCTTCCACTATAAACTAAATAAGTACATTTTAGACACCAAACATGGGATTACAGTGAAATTGTGTCCATTCGCTATCGTTCTTACACTTAGCGGTGTTTTCCCTCACCCAAAACAAAGGGTTACATATAGAGATGTCCCAGTTCAGTTTCCCCCCCCAGATCTGGTCTCTTGATTTCTAAGTAGCAGCCGATACCATTCAAATCTTTGTGTTTTTATTAATGATACAGACCCACAGTTCAGGTAAGAAGTAAAATCACTTCATTTTAGTAACAGTTGCTAAATAATGTGACATTCTGGACTGATCTGGAGCCTCATGTTTTAAACAATGACTATTTTTTTTGCTAACTTATAATCCTTTCTGCCTCACCTCCCTGACCACTCAGGTCCCAGTTACTTTCACTCTACAATAGGTCCAAACTGCGGCCTATATACAGTTTCTTTATCTTCTAAGAATGCTAATCACTCCTCCTCACCACTGCCGACTGAACAACATCCATTAATGGCACCTCGAGGACTCCAGGGGGCGCTCTGCTAGAACTCAGTGGTTAAACCAAAGAACTGGAACTAGATCCGGAATAAACAGCCGATCCCTGATTCATTTATTTATGTCTGGATCAGCCCTGATCCTGATCCACTGGATTAGATTGGGACATCTTTAGTTACATGCCCCATTTCTGAAGATCACCTTACAGGATAAGGGTCAATAGGCCAAGGTTAAGTGCAGTGCATCCTCCATGAGTCATTTCCTAACTCATCAAAATATCTTCTTACGTGACTGGTCAAGCTGTGGTTTCCCGACAGCCCAGGATTCTTTACATTCTTATAAACTGATCCAATATTTAGACAGAGTAACTTACATACTACCAGGGCTTGTACGACCTTTCTCAACTGTGCCAAAAAAAAAGAAAAACATTTTGCAGCAAGTGACCTCAGTTCACATAGGACATTGCTTCTCTCTACGGCTCTCTATATACCAACACTCCAATCACTGTGCATACAGGAGCACTACGAGGCAATAAAACACCACAATTATTACACTATTATAACCTAAGTTATGCCCAGGACAAATAAAACCAAAACCACCCAACGAGCGCCACAGACAGAGAGAGCGACTCAGCCCACTGAGCCGAAGCTCAATAAAACACTTCGACACAGCACAGAGTTTAACATTTAACCAGGCCCTGTTTGCTTTGACTTTTGTGTGTGTAAATGTGTGTTCAGTAGAAAAGATACGAGCATGATGGTAAAGCACAGACAAAAGGAACTGAAAGCTTGCAGAGATTAGAATCACTGCAATGCTATTGGTTTTCCTGCCTGACTACAATCACATTACATGGTTAAGTGAGCCTACATATGACACTGACGTGATTTTTAGCACTGTGTAAACAGCTTTGCTGTTTACCAAATTTATCCGACTGTAAGGAGAACGTTTTAGAGCTAAAATGTCAGAACTGAGCAATACGGCCTGTCATCTGAATAAAAAAAAAATGGGCTTTGTTTGTATGATGCCTGAAGTGACACAATACAGTCCTGGCAAATGGTTTAGGGTCATTTGGTGTTTCTGGTTTAGATCAGTGAGCACTGGCTGAGTTAAAACAGACCCTGTGTAATTCAAGCCCTCCTTCACATTAGAGGTGTAAGAAAATATTGATATTTAGAAGTAGATCAATATGTTTTGCAATACACTGTATGATTCTCAAAAACAGTGCTTGGATTTTTTAAATAAATAGTTTACATGCAAAGATTGGTGGCAGACAGTGGATCATTTTGTGTTGTGTTTAAACCCTGACCGCTACACAGCAGTGTTGTTGGTGGTGTTGTTTTTTCCTTAAATCAGATAAAACCGAAAAAAACTCAACAAAAAAAAAAGTCTTGCTTACAGTATCGCAATATATTAAATCATAACCCCTCAATCATGATACACTGAATATCAATAGGGTCTTGCCAATACACAGCTACACTATACACTAATACACTAAAAACATCCTTATCTGCATGAGACCACAAAAATGACTGCTTTCTAATGTAGATGGGATGTTATCAAAGGGGTTGTGGATGTGGCCTAAGCCCTTGCCTAAGCACAAGGAGTGTTGGGAAATTGTTTGTTTCGTGAAGATCAGCACTTACCCTGAAAAAGAATTCCTCGTTCCACTTCGGGTCCAAAGTCTAGGAACAAATGTAAAGAAAAGACAACTATAATTAATAAATCTAAATGGTTTAAAGGAATTGACTGATTAAAAAAAATAAATAAACAAATTTAAGTTTAAGTACATTCCTCACCTTTTTGATGGTTTTTGTTTGAAGGCTGGTCAGTTCTCCATTGACAGGATCATAGAGAGACAGTCTTGTATATGGGTCACTGTGAAATAATAAATAAACAAACAAACAAACTAATTAATTAATTAATTAATTAATAAGTAAATAAAACCTGATCAAACATGAAATACCACTTTTACTACTACTACTATTATTATTATTAATAATAATAATAATAATAATAATAAAAGCAACAACTGTAGCTAGACTGTGAGACTGGGACACTATAAAGTCCAGCTGTTGTTTTAAATCTTGTAGTTTTATAATACTGAATGCTGTAATAAACTGAAAACGGATTTAATATGGCGTACTTTCAGCTACCTTATATAGTTATCCTTATTTTTGCTGTAATGTACTGAATCAGGACTGCAGCATTAATTCAAATTGTAAACAATGTAAATCGTTGCACCCCTTTATAGATACAATCAAAGCTATAAAGAAAACAATACAGTAAATTCCTGAATCTTGAAACGCAAAGAAAATCTATACACATATTTATAAACAATAGTTAGGCGTTAGCAACATCCTCCTCGAGTCATTTCCCAATTGGATCAGACCCAGCGCCTTTTTTTACTGCCCAGTCAAAGTCCAGCTTCCCAAAAGCACAAGATCTTCGGACTGTAGCAACAGGATGGGTCACACAGAATTAATAAAGCAACACTGTACTAAAACGGAAGCTGGCTGACGTGCAGTAATCAGTGACAACGGTTTTGCTGTAATGCCACAATGTATATCCTGAAGGGTGGGCAGATCAACACTGAAGAGTCGATCCTCACACGGAAAGCATTTGCTTTAAAGGGCTCATATCACAGCTAGCTGAACTGTCCGCACCTCTTTAAATTAGTGTGGTGTAGTTTCAGTATGTACAGCTCATTTATGGTCAGTAGGCTGCACAAAACAAGGTTGGCAGTTTTCAATGTAATATTTTGTTGTATAAAAATAACTATTATGAATGATAATTTAATAATATGATAATTATATATATTAATGATAATTTTTCTTCATATACAAGGAAAACCTCTTCTTTTTTTAATGGTTCTATATACCACCAAAAAAGGTTCAACTATTTTTATATTGTGAGCTCCTTTACAGGAAACTTTTTTGCTTATTAAAAAAAATAAAGAGTTTCAGCCTGGCCTGATTTTTAAGCAAAGCACAGTACAGGGCAGCCAATCAAAACATAGGTCATTTACATACATCAGTCTTAAAGGCAGAGTAAGAGAAACAGCCTGTGTAAACATACGGGATAAAGAGAGGTCGGAAAATTGTTGCATAAACATGAATTATGATTTTGATACATAAGCCCAAACATGCCATAAGTGGAGAGAATGTCAGAGATAACGACAAAATCCAGGAACCAGAACTGGATCTGGGCCATTTACGCAGTCAACAGAATACAGATCGTCATGCGAAACTGAATAGAATGAAAACTACCGTAGCAAATGAATGTGTGTGATAGGAGCTAGGAGCCACATGACTATATGAGGAGCCATATGAGACAGTGTGGATGCTGTATTATGGTATACTATATGGAGGTATAATGGTATACCTAATATGTGCTCATGAAGGCAATTAAATGTATCATTAGTACTGGGGTATTAGCCTGGTAGATGCTTGGTATCAGACTGAATAGCAAATGAGTGGTATCACATTCTTAAGACCATAGGAGGCTCCAATGTGTCAGGAAGCTCATGGTGCAGATTCTGGTTATCAATAGACCTGATTTACTACTAAAAAAAACACATCAGGAGATTTCATTAGGAGAGAGAACCGCTGTGATCAGGCGTGGATATCACTGCATACCTAGGGCACTTTTATTTAGGTCAAAAAAAGAAAGAGAAAAGAGGCTTTCTGAAGGACAGCAAAGACTATTGATGATGCCGCCATCTGCTGGACACGTGAGCTGCAGGCTCCCCGTTCTGAGCGAGTAAGAACAGACGCAGAATCATATATAAGTCATGCAGACTGGTCTGCGGAAAGATGACTCCATCGTTACGTGTCCAAAAGTTTGTGGACGCCTGTTTCTGCAACATTTTAAGAGTATTCTCTTTGCTGCAGTACCAGCCTGGGATGCCTTTGCACAAGATGTTGGAACCTTGCAGTTAGGGTTTGACTGCATTCAGCCACATGAGAGCATTAGTGAGATCAGGTACTGATGCTGGATGATTAGCTCTGCCACTGCACCCCATCCCAAAGGTAATGGATGGAGCTCCACCGCTACAGACAATTCAACTCCTCTGCTCCACAGCCCAGTGCTGGAAGGTTTATACGCCTCTAGCCCACACTTGCATTGGGTACAGTGACCTTAGAGCATTGTGTGTCCCATTTGATTGGTCTGTACATTTCTATGGAGATTATACAAGCTGTGTGTGCACAGCACGCAAGTGAATGGATATATCAGCAAAGGTTTTAAGGGACAGCAAATAAGAGTAGTGCTGATCCCGATTTTACAAAATGGAAATTCAGCAGATATGTACAGATATGGAAAATATTAGATATTGGCACTGACCCACAATTCCCAAATCAGTGCAAGGTGCATCCCAACGACTGCAAGACCGGTGGACATGTGGGTTTAAAGCAAACCTTGCATAGAACACAGAGGTGCATGCACTGACCATGACATTGACCGTAACTGGAAATGATACTAGGATATCCTATGGCAGACTGGCTACTGAACTCAAGCTGAATCCAGCTCATGTAAAAAAAAAAAAAGAAGGGCACACAAAAGTGCACATATATAAGACTGTATCTGAGCTGTATGGGGTAAGATTTCACACGTTGCACTGAAATTAAAATAGCCCACGGCTCACATTCTGCCTCTATTGTGTGCTGGCCCAACTATTGCCACTACTGGTAAACACTCGGCTTCTTGGACATTTCATAGCCCCTAGCCACAGTGTGCTTGCCAATGTTTTGGTCATGTGCAGAAAATTCCTAGAAAGACCCACAGTAGTGACTATATCTAGCCACCCTTCTTCAAACCGTGTTTATTTTTTCACAGAGGACAGTACTGGTGCCAGGTTGAAGGAGACCTCCATCACAGCATATTCACGAATTCACTTTCATCGTTTTCGGACTAGCTTATTGTTGTGAACACAAACAGAGGGCGCGTTGCCGCGGCACGGTGATGAGGGTGGCGTCACCAACAAACCACAAACACGAACCACCAAAGTGGTGAAAAGTACAAACACGGAGTTCAGTTTCACTGAAAGGTAAGAAATCAGCTGCTTCAGCTGCTTATCAAATCTGAGGATGCTGCTGGGCCTAAGCATATCGTCGCATTTGCGACGATATGCTTAGGCCCAGCAGCATCCTCAGATTTGATAAGCAGCTGAAGCTATTTCTGCTGAGGTTTTTTTTCTTCTTCCATTTCTGGACATGACCGTAGTTCTTGCCATTGTGTCTAGATCCTGATTCTGAATAGAATAAAACAGAAATGCTCCAAAAAGACTTGGAATAAAACTGGTTTACATTGACTTTGAGAAAAAGTTGAGAAGGCTTTTTCCTCCTCTTGTAAAGCTGTCATTTTGGAGCTACGGATCAGCACCATCCATGGAAAACAGGTGTAATAATAATAAAAAAAGCACCCTGGACGACCCGCTGGAGTGTTAGTGTGCATAAACCTGACCTGGCACCCAGAATGTCCTTCTTGGCCAGCCCAATTCCAGATATGACCTTCACTCTTAGGATCCTAGCTTCATCCTGTGGGTTGAAAAGATCTGATCAATTAGGGAATTCTCCATCCGTCACTGGTCAATAAGGCATTATTAGTTTAGCAGGCAAGCAGACATTAAAAAAACATGGCTTGTGTGGACAGGAGATATGATCAGCCCTGCCCAAACAAATCCTGGAGCTGCTAAACAAAACAATATGAATAAATATGACGTCAGTGTCGAGGTGAGGGAAGGTTGGTGAACTCGGACAGTGTGAAGAAGTGACTCAGAGTCACGAGACACCGCAGAGGAAAAGTGAGGAAAGTGATAACCATCTTAAACAGGGAGGGAAGGGAAAGAGAGAGAGAGAGGGGGGGGGGTCTACTTATACTGACTGCCAAGTCTTTTTATTAGACAATTAAGACAACAAACCTATCAGCCAAATCTTTACACACACTGTAGACATCTTTAAAGACTTCCTGAGGCACACATGCAGCACACATGCAGTCCTAAAACTGAAACTGCAATAGAGCAGCTATATTAAAAACACAGGCAGGCAGGCAGGCTGAGGATGGACAACTGTAGCCCCATTCCACTCAGACTACAGCAGCTAAATCAGACCTGAGATGTCCTCACAGCCTAAACACGGCTCACAATGACATGAAGTGTTTTCAAGGCCTCCATAAAATAAGAGATGAATGTACAGACAGTAGCCAGCTCATATGAGCAGAGAGAGCTGACCATCCTCCTCAGGCCAGCTAACGTTAGCAGAGCTCTGTCATAATTACCATTACATAACCACGCAAAGTTACCAGCTCCCAGTCTGAGCAGCTGTATCTGTGTGATATCGGTTTAATGGAGATTACTGAGCTGGATTAATGTTGGCTGGCTGGAGTGTTTTAACTTACCTCTTCAGCATGGAGTCCCCGCACCTCCGGCGCGACTGCAGCCATGTTATTATTATTATTCATGGGTTTATGGTCAGGATAGCGACGGCGACGAGACCACTGAGAGGAGTTTCTCAAAAGATAGAGATATCAGCAGCAAAATCTGTTGATCTGGGCGAAATTCCTCCGTCAGTGATCGTATTGGTTGTTAGATCCTCAAATGTGTCGTAGCATCTGCGCTGGCCATCTTACCGTCTTTCCTTCCGCTTACAGCACACGCCCCTTACGCCAGACCACGCCCACGTGTGTTATAGACACGCCCACCGGCGCCCAACGAGCTGTGAATGGGCGTGGCCTCAGTGAACGTGAAAATCAGAGACGATGTTCTTTAGAAAATGTGTACTGATAATATAAAAATAATCAAATTATCTTTATTTATATGTTTAAAATATTAAACTGTGCATCATATATAATCACAAGCTTTTATAATACATCATTTTGTTATATTTATATTAATATGATATTGTTGTTATCATTAGTAGCAGTAGAAGTATTAGTCGTATTGTTGGTAAGTGTGGTGGTGGTGTTACAAAATACTATTATATCAATATATAAAATATAATATATAAAAATAATAATATAATATAATAATATAATATATAAAACTGATTTTTGCAGATTTCATGATATTGTTGTATTATTTTGGTAGAGTTGGAGTCTCAGTTCTCAGTTTAGCCAAATGACTAAAGCCTATAGTGAAGTCAAATTATCTTAAATGTCAAAAAACTTCAGTGACCTCATAGTTAGCATTCAGGGAAAGCTACTACTGTATACCCTGTTATTGGTTATATTGTTGCTGTAAAGAACAACTGTTAAATTTAAATGATGTCAAAAATGATATATATAGTTTATATATATATATTAATAAATGTTATTATGTATTATTAAATTGGTCGATTCAAAGAAGTCAAATCACATCTAGCAGAAGGTGCTAGCTAACTGCATACCTTTTCTATTAGTTATATTCTTACTGTAAAGAACAACTCAGGTTCAAAATCTGTCAAAAAGTAAATTAGAACTTGTCATGACTCAAAAAATACTTTTTCTGTATAAATGTGTATATATATATATATATATATATATATATATATATATATATATATATATATATATATAAGATTTCAAGAGAAAACAACATCCAGACGTTCAGGTCAGAGACATTCCTCTTGGACAGTCTTTACTACTTCATTACTAAAATGGCCATCTCAGTGCAACCCCCACACCACCACCCCCTTCAGTGAACCTCAAACTTTGGGCCAAGCTGTTATCCTGACCAAATCCAGAAGCTCAAATGAAATATTACAGTAGGTTGTGTGCTGTAAGGGACTGTGATATTACTAATAATGTGTTTTTTAATTATCATGAAAATGTCTATTATTATTCAGTGTCAGATTTATAACACTTTTATAACACTATAACACTTTTTATAACAATTTATAACACTCTTCTTTCCCCCTTTTCCAGCCCAACAACATGCCTATTTCAACATCTCACTTCATACATTCTGGTATGTCATAGACACTCGTGACTACAGCGTAATGGAGCCATTTGAACAAAAAAAAAAGAACGTACAGCTCTTATCTTAGATATACAGCTTGAGTGACTTGCTGACCTTAAAACCAAGTTCATGGAAAACTACTAGCTGCTACTACACATTTTCTGTGACAGGACATTTGTTTATTGGTATAATAAACAGTACTAAAATAAGGCCCGTTTGCATACCGAACTGAATTCTCTATGAGGATGACAGCTCTGCTAAGTGTGTACAACCCATATTAATTATATGAAGGCCAAATCCCCCTCCTCTGGGCATGATCTCGTGCCTTTAACTGAAACGGGGACCAGACTACTTCCCAAAGTGGTCCACATCTGATAAGGCTGAGCTGGAAATGAAGCAGAATCTTTATGACCTGCCTTTATGACCTACCTCACCTCTGCGTACGTGACTCAGTAATAGACATCACATTTACTCTACTGTCTATTTGGAAACCGAATGATGTAGAACATAAACAATGTAAACATTTATATAGGTATTGTTTACATTTCGGCCCCTATATGAAAATTAGGTTGTGAAACCAGTTTGGTTTGTGCTAACTGATTAAGTGACATCACAAAAAACAACACATTTACATATATTCATCTCCTCAAACTACAGCGGTTCAGCTATGCCAATTAAAGCTGAGGTTATAATCAGTGCTTGGGCCTAGGCCGCTCTATAATCATCTATAATATACCTATATCAAAAAATGATACATAGACCCTCACCAGTATGTTGATTTCAAGGATTAAGATCAAACGCAAGAAACATTTACAGTATGGGCCCTTTAATAGCAATTCCACACAGAATATCTGGGAAGAGGCTGAACCCTTGCTGACCTGGGCCCTGATTTTCATTTTAAGTCAAGTTGACTTTATTAAGTGAACAGTTCATTCTTAGGTAAGGTAGTACATCAATCCTGAACTTTGTAGTAAACTAGTCAAGTCAAGTCAGATTTATTTGTATAGCTTTTTACAACTGTTGTCGTCACAAAGCAGCTTTACATAATTAGTAATTAATAAAAGAGACCAAAAAAAGAAATAACGTAAGGCACGAAGGATAAAAGACCCCCAGTTAGCAGCCAACAGCGACAGTAGCAAGGAGAACCTCCCTCAGAGCTGGAGGAAGAAACCTTGGGAGGAACCAAGACTCACAAAGGGGGACCTGACCCGTCCTCCTCTGGTCAGAACTATTTAAACATTATTGATAAAAATGACCAAATCAGATACAACAAATAGTTAATAGTGGTGATATTAATAGTGGCAGATAGTTAAGAGTCTATTTAGGTTTTAACATGGTCATTACACAGGTAGCAGTGGTAGGAGGGTATATATATATATATATATATATATATATATATATATATATATATATATATATATATATATATATATAATAGTATATAACTATACTATTGTTATTTACAGTGTCTTTGATAAAGAGAAAAGCTCTCTAAGGGTTGCTCTAATCCTAGCTTGATTGGATTTATTAACCTGTAGATCAGCGGATATTGGCTATCAGTCTATAGCAATGGCATGCTGGGAATTGTAGTGAGAGATCATTAAATGAAAACATAAAAACGATCATGAAAATAATCACTGCTACAAAGCCAAGTGGAATAATGTGTATTATCAGTAGATCTAAGCTCTTTCTGCAACATAACATCCTCTGCAGTTATGTACTTAGCTTAGGAAACTGCTAGGATTCTCAAACAGAGAAAGAAGTACAGGATTCATGGTGTAATGATGAGAATCCACCGGCAGAGGGCGGACTTTAGCTTCCACTGAGCCCTAAGTAAGGACAAATGATTAAATGCTAATAGTATTTTTTCATATTTATGTTTATGATGTATGCTTTATGTGTGAATTTATTTAAAGATAATATGTAGTTTATAGATATATTATATAATAGATATATTTGTTATATATTTTATCTAAATCATTAATAATATATTACTTATTAAAAGTAGGCCAAAGACATGTCTTAATTAGTCAGAGCTGTTCTTTATATATAGTCAATAATTTGACAAAAAATATAGTCAGGGTTTGGACCCCTGAATGCTTGCTGGCACCTCTTTGAATGCCTGCCTGCCCGACAGCACCTCCCAAACTAGCCGATTCAACTCAAAGCAGCCAGCACACCAACCGACACATCTTACAGAAGCCGGTACACCAAACGGCCTTTCCTAAAGCAGCCGACACACCAAACGGCCTTTCCTAAAGCAGCCAGCACACCAAACAGCCTAACCTAAAGCAGCCGGCACACCAAACGGCCTATCCTAAAGCAGCCAGCACACCAAACAGCCTATCCTAAAGCAGCCGGCACACCAAACGGCCTATCCTAAAGCAGCTGGCACACCAAACAGCCTAACCTAAAGCAGCCGGCACACCAAACGGCCTATCCTAAAGCAGCCAGCACACCAAACAGCCTATCCTAAAGCAGCCGGCACACCAAACGGCCTTTCTTAAAGCAGCTGGCACACCAAATGGCACATCTTACAGAAGCCGGTACACCAAACAGCCTATCCTAAAGCAGCCGGCACACCAAACGGCCTATCCTAAAGCAGCCGGCACACCAAACGGCCTTTCCTAAAGCAGCCAGCACACCAAACGGCCTATCCTAAAGCAGCTGGCACACCAAACAGCCTAACCTAAAGCAGCCGGCACACCAAATGGCCTATCCTAAAGCAGCCGGCACACCAAACGGCCTATCCTAAAGCAGCCGGCACACCAAACAGCCTATCCTAAAGCAGCCTGCACACCAAACGGCCTTTCTTAAAGCAGCTGGCACACCAAATGGCACATCTTACAGAAGCCGGTACACCAAACAGCCTATCCTAAAGCAGCCAGCACACCAAACGGCTTTTCCTAAAGTAGCCGGCACACCAAATGGCCTATCCTAAAGCAGCCAGCACACCAAACGGCCTTTCCTAAAGCAGCCGGCACACCAAACGGCCTATCTTAAAGCAGCCTGCACACCAAACGGCCTTTCCTAAAGCAGCCGGCACACCAAACAGCCTATCCTAAAGCAGCCGGCACACCAAACGGCCTATCCTAAAGCAGCCGGCACACCAAACGGCCTATCCTAAAGCAGCCGACACACCAAACGGCCAATCCTAAAGCAGCCGGCACACCAAACAGCCTATCCTAAAGCAGCCAGCACACCAAACGGCCAATCCTAAAGCAGCCGGCACACCAAACGGCCTATCCTAAAGCAGCCGGCACACCAAACGTCAAATCCTAAAGCAGCCAGCACACCAAACTGCCTATCCTAAAGCAGCCGGCACACCACATCTTAAAGCAGCCAGCATGTTAGCCGGTATCATGTTCGATGTGTTAAAAAGAATTTATCGTTAAGTGTACTAAAGGTTTTCCCCCTGTTTTGCGCAACGTGCACAAAGGCGCACCAGATGCGTAAAAGCGCACCAGATGCGTAAAAGCGCGCCAAATGCGTAAAAGCGCACCAGACGCGTAAAAGCGTGCCAAATGCGTAAAAGCGTGCCAAATGCGTAAAAGCGCACCAGACGCGTAAAAGCGCACCAGACGCGTAAAAGCGCACCAGATGCGTAAAAGCGCGCCAAATGCGTAAAAGCGCACCAGACGCGTAAAAGTGCGCCAGATGCGTAAAAGCGCACCAGACGCGTAAAAGTGCGCCAGATGCGTAAAAGCGCACCAGACGCGTAAAAGCGCACCAGATGTGTAAAAGCGCGCCAAATGCGTAAAAGCGCACCACATGCGTAAAAGCGCGCCAAATGCGTAAAAGCGCACCAGATGCGTAAAAGCGCGCCAAATGCGTAAAAGCGCACCACATGCGTAAAAGCGCACCACATGCGTAAAAGCGCGCCAAATGCGTAAAAGCGCACCAGATGCGTAAAAGCGCGCCAAATGCGTAAAAGCGCACCAGATGCGTAAAAGTGCGGCAGACGCGTAAAAGCGCACCACATGCGTAAAAGCGCACCAGATGCGTAAAAGCGCACCACATGCGTAAAAGCGCACCAGATGCGTAAAAGCGCACCACATGCGTAAAAGCGCACCAGACGCGTAAAAGCGCACCAGATGCGTAAAAGCGCACCAAACGCGTAAAAGCGCACCAGACGCGTAAAAGTGCGCCAGATGCGTAAAAGCGCGCCAAATGCGTAAAAGCGCACCACATGCGTAAAAGCGCACCAGATGCGTAAAAGCGCACCACATGCGTAAAAGCGCGCCAAATGCGTAAAAGCGCACCACATGCGTAAAAGCGCACCAGACGCGTAAAAGCGCACCAGATGCGTAAAAGCGCGCCAAATGCGTAAAAGCGCACCACATGCGTAAAAGCGCACCAGATGCGTAAAAGCGCGCCAAATGCGTAAAAGCGCACCAGATGCGTAAAAGCGCACCACATGCGTAAAAGCGCACCAGATGCGTAAAAGCGCGCCAAATGCGTAAAAGCGCACCAGATGCGTAAAAGCGCACCACATGCGTAAAAGCGCACCAAACGCGTAAAAGCGCACCACATGCGTAAAAGCGCACCAGATGCGTAAAAGCGCGCCAAATGCGTAAAAGCGCGCCAAATGCGTAAAAGCGCACCAGATGCGTAAAAGCGCACCAGATGCGTAAAAGCGCGCCAAATGCGTAAAAGCGCACCAGATGCGTAAAAGCGCACCAAACGCGTAAAAGCGCACCAGACGCGTAAAAGTGCGCCAGATGCGTAAAAGCGCACCACATGCGTAAAAGCGCACCAGATGCGTAAAAGCGCGGCAGACGCGTAAAAGCGCACCAGACGCGTAAAAGTGCGCCAGATGCGTAAAAGCGCGGCAGACGCGTAAAAGCGCACCACATGCGTAAAAGCGCACCAGATGCGTAAAAGCGCGGCAGACGCGTAAAAGCGCACCAGACGCGTAAAAGCGCACCAGACGCGTAAAAGCGCGCCAAATGCGTAAAAGCGCACCACATGCGTAAAAGCGCACCAGATGCGTAAAAGCGCACCACATGCGTAAAAGCGCGCCAAATGCGTAAAAGCGCACCACATGCGTAAAAGCGCGCCAAATGCGTAAAAGCGCACCACATGCGTAAAAGCGCACCAGATGCGTAAAAGCGCACCAAATGCGTAAAAGCGCGCCACATGCGTAAAAGCGCACCAGACGCGTAAAAGCGCACCAGATGCGTAAAAGCGCGCCAAATGCGTAAAAGCGCACCACATGCGTAAAAGCGCACCAGATGCGTAAAAGCGTGCCAAATGCGTAAAAGCGCACCAGATGCGTAAAAGCGCACCACATGCGTAAAAGCGCACCAGATGCGTAAAAGCGCGCCAAATGCGTAAAAGCGCACCAGATGCGTAAAAGCGCACCACATGCGTAAAAGCGCACCAAACGCGTAAAAGCGCACCAGACGCGTAAAAGTGCGCCAGATGCGTAAAAGCGCGCCAAATGCGTAAAAGCGCACCACATGCGTAAAAGCGCACCAGATGCGTAAAAGCGCACCACATGCGTAAAAGCGCGCCAAATGCGTAAAAGCGCACCACATGCGTAAAAGCGCACCAGACGCGTAAAAGCGCACCAGATGCGTAAAAGCGCGCCAAATGCGTAAAAGCGCACCACATGCGTAAAAGCGCACCAGATGCGTAAAAGCGCGCCAAATGCGTAAAAGCGCACCAGATGCGTAAAAGCGCACCACATGCGTAAAAGCGCACCAGATGCGTAAAAGCGCGCCAAATGCGTAAAAGCGCACCAGATGCGTAAAAGCGCACCACATGCGTAAAAGCGCACCAAACGCGTAAAAGCGCACCACATGCGTAAAAGCGCACCAGATGCGTAAAAGCGCGCCAAATGCGTAAAAGCGCACCAGATGCGTAAAAGCGCGCCAAATGCGTAAAAGCGCACCAGATGCGTAAAAGCGCACCACATGCGTAAAAGCGCACCAGATGCGTAAAAGCGCGCCAAATGCGTAAAAGCGCACCAGATGCGTAAAAGCGCACCACATGCGTAAAAGCGCACCAGACGCGTAAAAGTGCGCCAGATGCGTAAAAGCGCGCCAGATGCGTAAAAGCGCACCAGATGCGTAAAAGCGCGCCAAATGCGTAAAAGCGCACCAGATGCGTAAAAGCGCACCAGATGCGTAAAAGCGCGCCAAATGCGTAAAAGCGCACCAGATGCGTAAAAGCGCACCAAACGCGTAAAAGCGCACCAGACGCGTAAAAGTGCGCCAGATGCGTAAAAGCGCACCAGATGCGTAAAAGCGCACCAAACGCGTAAAAGCGCACCAGACGCGTAAAAGTGCGCCAGATGCGTAAAAGCGCGCCAAATGCGTAAAAGTGCGCCAGATGCGTAAAAGTGCGCCAGATGCGTAAAAGCGCACCAAATGCGTAAAAACTGGACCATGTCATCCTGGTCAGTTCAGGGTAACGTGGGACCCTTTTTGGTGCTGTTTGAAGACGACGTCACCAGGACACCCTTGGGATGGTAACGTTTAGACAAAAAACGAGCTAAAATAGTGATAAGCGCGAGGGAGATGTGCAATTTTTTGGTTTCGTTTCATTGATTTATTTAAATTCTTCATGTGCGCCTCGGCTCCGCGCGACAATTTCTGATAAAGTTGACGTATTTTTAAGGTTCTTTAAAGAACCGTCCTTTATATTATTATTAATTAATTAATTAATTAATTAATTATTATTATTAATACTTATATATTTATTATATAATTAAACGCTGTGGTAATTATACGCGTCATCAATGAAACTATACAATTGTGGTAATCTAGTAAGTTTGTATACGTCACTACTCGTGACCAATAGCAGCCACTCACTGAGCGGTCCTGACCAATCACAGTGCAGCACTCATTTACCCGCCCTATCGCGCGTTTTCCAGGAAGTGCTGACTGTGCTGCACACGGGCTGAGACTCGGCTCTCTTCGCAGGAAAGGTGAGATGGACGTTTCTTCACCTCTGTGGTTCGGTTCTGTTTCAGGCGACTGTGCCTCGAGACTCTGAGATATTGATCAACAGGTTCCAGATAAGGAGCGCGATTGGACCGCGAGGTGTGTTGCACGTGTGCCGAGTGGTCCAGTGAGTGGAGCGGTTCTGGTTTGGACTCTTGGACTCTTGATTTGGGCTCGTGGATCCGGTAGTTTGACTCCAGGGTTGAAGGTTATTATATGTGAGGTGTGGTTCAGCTGTCTGCCTCAGCTCTACACCAGCACTGTGTGAGCCAGCCTCACTGAAGGGACCTCAGCCATGTTCAGCTGAACTGTCCTGCTTCACATTCCTCAGTAAATATTACTGTAAACTTCCTCTTTATTTAGCATGTTTTCATACATAAACTCAGCTTCATAAGAAAGTAGACCACATACCCCCAAATAAAATGATGCATGTAAGACACTGGTGGTATATAAACACAATGTTGAAGCTTAAAATGAAAAGGTAAAATTAATTAATGAATGAAAGTAAGAAAATAAAAATCAACAAAAATATAAAATACTTAATATAATATGATAAAATATATAATTTATTAAATAAACTTGGAAAAAAATATTATATTAGCAATAAAAGTAAGTAAAACCTGAGAAATCATAAAAATAAATCGTTTATAATAAAATGGAACTGCCGGATCAAATGAAAAGAATATAAATAAAATATATATATATATAAATATAAATAAACAGAGTGAAGTAAACCTACAAAAATTAGACAGCACTACTGCAGTGCTCTGTTTACCTGGTCTGTTGAGAAACTACTAGGAAGTAAGTCTGCATTACTCCTGGTAAAGCAGCGCTGCACTGGTGACCCGTTTCTCTTAGAACTGTAAACGAGGCTCTAGACAGTCTTGCACCCTCTCACATCACTAATGTACCACCAGTCTCTGCTGTCTCATGGCCCTTCATTAGCTCCTAGGTCCTCCTCAGACAGGAGCAGTCCTAAGTGCTAAGCAGTCCAAAAGTCCCCAAAAGGAAATTGGGGAAGCAGCCTTCGCTCACTACGCTCCCAAACTGTGGAACACTGAGGCTCAGTGGACATAACACACTCCTCTTTAACCAAGTTTATTTATTAGGGTTTTTTTTTTTAATGTCATTTATACATTAATTATTTATTTATATTATTTTTTTTTCTTGTATTAAGAAGTTGTTGAATTGTTTATTCTTTTACTAGGATTACTTTTCTTCATCTTTAATTGATATAAAAGGTAATAGCTAGTAAAGTAATGACTTGAGCTATTACCTTTGTACTGAATGGTCTGTTACTCAGGCAGTGGAGACACATTACTGTGGTCAAAATTCCTGTTTCCAAAATTTCTAATTTTCAGTTTCAAGTTAAATTTGACACTTTCTTTACTAATTTATGCAAGATTATTTTTAATTGTTTTAAATTTTTTATTATTATGATTTACTTATTTTTAATTATTTGTTATTTGAATAAAAAAGTTAAATTGTTTATTCATTTTCTTTGATTCCTTTATTTCTAATTAATGTGACTTCTATTGTGCTATTACCCTTGTACTGAATAGTCTGTTATTATTTTCCTCTTGTGCATGTTAATTGTTAATTATTAAAAGTAGTAGTAGTAAAACTACTAGTTGTTTTGTTGTTGCTTTTATTTGTTGGATTTCGAATTATTTGTTTTTATTTAGGATTCTTTGTACAGTGAAGCACGCTGAGCTGTATCTTGATGTATATAAGTTTTTTTTTTAGTAATTATTGTAGCCCCAGAAATAATACACCATCACAACAAGTGATGATGAAGAGTAAGTGATTCCCTTCAGGTCTGAAGAAGAGCCGAGTTCAAAGCCTGATAAAGTTGTTTTTTATTGTTATTTATTTATTAAACACTGATATTTTTTCTCCATCCTTCGCAGGGTCCACCAAGCACAGTCAGGACGCCCTGATACACAAAATGATTAAGATTGTTTTTCTGTAACTGTTGATAAACTGATGTTAAAACGTCCAAACTTGACCTTTCACAATATTAATTTATATCCATTATTCCATATAAATATCCTTGACTTTTCCTCTTTATTAGACACAACTTAAGGAAATGTTAAGGCTTAAGCATTAAGGGTGCAGTGCGTTTATCCTAAACTGTCTATTTCCTCCCAGTGCAGTTTGTGTTGAAAGAGTGGAACAAGCTCGATGCCTCGCTCACAGTCTCTCTCCCTGTGTTTTTCAGGCCTCTGGCATCACAACACTGCATAATTATACAATGAACGCCGGTGCAGCAGCTCACACATACGTCATCACAGGTGGAGGAGGTTACTTCGGATTTCGGTATGTAACTCAGCAAGTGAAGATGCTTTACCATGGCATGCAAAAGTTTTTGCACCCCGGTCAAACCTGTTCCTGTTTCTGTGAAAAGTAAAGCGAGTAAAATATGAATTAATTTCCAAGTCAAATTTAACACTTTCCTTAAATTAATTCATTATAACTGTATGTATTTGTATAACTGTATGTATTTTTAACTGTATTTCCTGTTTTGCTACACTCCTCTCTTAAAGTCTATCCGCAGATTTTCAGTGATGTTTGCCTTTTTGGGTAGATTTTGTGGATTCAGAGGCCCAAAGCATAGTCGATCCACCCTCGTGCTTAACTGTTGGAGAGGTGTTCTTTTAGTGAACTTCTGCTCATGACTTTTGCCGACTGTTTGGAGGACCTCATGACTCCTGGTTATTGGGGCAGGTGTTGGAGGCTTTATAAAGCTTTGGCATTCGCATCACTTGGCCTTTCCCAAGGATGATTTTCAACAGGACTATGTAGTTCTAGCAAGCTAATTAAGGTCTAAGACCATAGTAAAAGTTATCGTGAACTGAAATAATACACTAATCTTGCTTTAAAGGTTTTTAAAGATATTTTTAACTTTATACCTTTTGGAGAGTCCATTAATCTTTGACCAGGGGTGAACAGATTTCAAAATTAAGGTCACTGCACTTTAACTTTAAGGTCTAACAGTGGTGCTCAAATGTGTTTTTACAAAGGATTTTACAACATTATTCAACATGATGTTCCAAACTACTTAAAATACTGTTTTCCTGTGAATTTCATTACCTGGTTTCATAAAGCAGGTTAGGTAAGAACAACTGAACAACTTTTAACGTTTTTGCAGCACCCAAAAACACCACTAGAGGGCGACACCAGACCATTCTTTTTTTTTTTTCAGAAAACAGTGCAGTGTTGTTTAGTAATAAAGTAACATACATATACTTTCACAACACCGATTCATTAGAACAAATCATGTCTGGGTTCATATAGTTTTAAAAAGCTGAAATGAACTCAAAGAATAGCCCCGCCAGTTGGTACAGAAGTGCCTGTAGTTACTGAGTAATAAGCCTTTCTGTGTGAAATGAACATCTGCTGCAAATGCTGCATAACAGAACGCACAGTAATGGCTTGATTCCATATACTTACACCTACATATAAATACTACTACAGAGTTAATTCCAGCCTTTTAAACTGTATAGACTCATCAGCAGATGCAGACTTCTCCTCCTCACCCATATAATTGTATAGCTTACATATTAGTTTGTAGTAGTTACTTTATAATACACAGCAAATATTAAATAACAGGCAACAGATGTGATTTATCAGTCTTGTGTGTTACAGTGTTAAAACAGAAAGGAAGTTTTCATACATTATTAAGCGTCAAAAGTAAAAAAATAGCAAGTGTATCCATGAGTTTTCTGGTCAGATCACTGATTTGAACAGAGCTAGTATATTAATGCTGTCTACACTACCAAGGTAGCCCTTACTTAATGCTGACTGTCTGGAAGATGGACCTCCACTTGTTGGTCTTGCATGCATGAAAATACCTTATGTCCTAATGTTTGAGGGCTGTGGAACACTACAATGACAGATTGCTTCTGCTGGAGTTTCACTATATGTCCAAATGTTTGTGGATACCCCTTCTGATTAATGCATTCAGCTACTTTAAGTTGAGCACCCATTATAATCTTGGCACCATGCATTGAGCTGTGGAGCAGTGGACCTGTGTTCTCTGGAATGATGGTGGTACATCGAGTACATTCGGGATAAGTTGGGGAAAAGGATGGGCGTTGAAATTCCAACATCTTGAACTCACTAACGCTCTTGTTGCTGAATGCAATCAGATCCTCACAGCAATGCTCCAAAATAGTAGAAAGATACAGTAGAGACAGTTACTTCAAAAACAGGATAAACTCTTTATTAATACCCTTAATAATGGAAGAAACAATGAATGAGCTTGTGTCCCAATACTTTTCTCTGTGTAACGTATATGGTGTGATTCACCACTATTAGAAGTCTCTCTCTCTCTCTCTGTGTGTGTTTCTCTCTCTCTCTCTCTGTGTCTCTGTCTCTAAATCTCTGTGAAATAAGTCAATGTCTTACTGCCTGCAGTTTCAGGGATTACACATTTAGTTGTATTAAAAACTGCATATTGTGTGTTTAACTATAAATGCTGTTTATTTATTTATTTATATAACTTTCATTTATTTATGTTACATGCAGTCTTGCTTGCGCTCTCCGCAAAGGACCGTCACAAAGAATCCTCCTGTTTGATGCAAGGCCTCCGAGTGAGGCGTTGCCTGAGGACGTGGAGTTCATACAGGGGGACGTGCGGGACTATGCTCAGGTGGAGAAAGCACTGCGGGGAGCAGCCTGTGTTTTCCACATAGCCTCCTATGGGATGTCCGGGAGAGAGCAGCTCAACAAGAAGCTAATTGAGGAAGTGAACGTTCAGGGAACTGAAAACGTTCTCCAGGCCTGCCTGGCTCTTGGGGTCCCCCGCCTGGTGTACACCAGCACCTTCAACGTGGTCTTTGGCGGACAGGTGATACGAAATGGTGACGAGACTCTTCCCTACCTACCCTTACACCTTCATCCAGACCACTACTCCAGAACCAAGTCTTTAGCAGAGATGCGGGTGCTAAAAGCTAACAATTCACAGCTAGCGGGTGGACATGGAGTCCTCAGGACTTGCTCCCTGCGTCCGGCTGGAATTTACGGACCAGGTGAACAAAGACACCTCCCCAGGATTGTGGGATACATAGAGAAAGGCCTCTTTAAATTTGTCTATGGGGATCCCGACAGTCTGGTGGAGTTTGTTCATGTTGACAACCTGGTTTCTGCACACGTTCTAGCCGCAGAAGCGCTAACGGAGAAAGGCCAGCACCGTGCAGCTGGACAGGCTTACTTCATCTCCGACGGGCGTCCAGTCAACAACTTTGAGTTCTTCAGGCCTCTAGTGGAGGGTCTAGGCTACTCTTTCCCCAAGCTAAGACTTCCAGTATCGCTCGTTTACTTCTTCGCATTCCTCACCGAGCTGGTACATAGTGTGGTTGGTCGTGTCTACAACTTCCAGCCTCTTCTGACCCGCACTGAGGTCTACAAGACAGGGGTCACCCACTATTTTAGCATGGACAAGGCCAGGGCGGAGCTGGGTTATAATCCTAGAGAATATGACCTGAAGGAGGTGGTGGAGTGGTTTAGAAGCAGAGGACACGGCAGAAAACATGCCACCTCGTCTGTGAAGAAGCTGATCCTTGATGTGGTGCTGTTTGTTGTCATTGTGGCATTAATACTGTCCTTCCTGCCAGTTGTGGGTCAATGAAATCATTAATCACCGGCAAAGTGGTCATCTGATCTATATCCAGTATGAATTTGGTTCAGCAACTAACGACTGTTCTTGTAATTATTTGATGAATCGATTGAATCAATATGTCTTATGCTTTAATGATTTGCCCCGTTGCAGCACCGACAGCATTCGACAGCCATTCTCTTATGGCTCAACTAGACAATCGAAACCATATCGCCCCCTACACTTCCTGAAGTGTAATACCATCCGTCAGAATGGCTGTGTGGATTATATGATCACTGTACAGCAGTAGAGAATGCTTTATAAATATACAGTGCATTGATTTCCTTCCATTATCAACATCAATGAGAAATCGATTAGTCATGTTCACCATGATATGAAGAAAGCAGCACTATCAGAAGAAAGCCACTCTGCCTCTGCTGCTGAAATGTGCTACCTGTCTACTTCCACTGTACCCACTGTGGATAAATCGGTGCTAATGCAACAAGTGGTTTACCTTTCTCCATAGATCCATTATGAAAAGTTGCAGGGTAGCTGCAGGGTAGCGCCATAGGCTGGTGTGTTACCTCACACCTCTGTTTCACACAGATATGTGCTAAGTGTAAATTACTGTCCAAAACCCCCAATTAAAATAATGTTTTTAATATATCTTCATACTGTGCCTTTCTCTGTTGTTTACTTGACTTAATAAGCTGTCTGATCTATTCACGCAGCAGATTAACTTCATTAAAATGTCCTTTTTTTAATAGCAGGAATTGCATTTAATAACCGTAAGGTCTGTAGATTATAACTTTCAGGCCACTGCTTAGTATTGTAATGGCCAAAGCCTTTCAACAGTATGACCATTGGAACACACAACATGCCAGCCAGTCAGTTATTAGCAATATTAGTGCAAATCCTGCTGCAGCTGCAAGACTGTCTGCTTCTATGAGGTCTATGTTCGGCTCAGTTTATCTCCTCTACAGACGGATCTGTTCCTCTTACATTGGTCTTATCTTTTTAAAGGTGTGTAATCATGGTATCTTAAGCAATAAAGTTTTACAGAACTGTTGAAAATGAGTGTGTGGCTTTTTCTTATCACTGTTTTCCCCCTTTTCCTGACACTGACCACAAAGCGTTCATCTCAACAGGCACTGCACATGAAACCGATACAGGGATAATTACAATAGAAGGACTTGTGAAAAAGGAAAAGGTGTTCGAGCACCACTGTAACACAAAACGTGTCACAACGGCAAATGAGAGTGCTTCATTTTTGTGAAGTACTTGTAAAGATTGTATTTGGATGGATGGGTTAAAGCATCGGACGACAAAACTGGCGATTAATGAGCTGGACCGCAGCATTGAATAATAATAATAAGTGCGGCCTTGGTTCCTTTATATGTAAAGTGAGACGGCTGTGAGTGAAAAGTGCAACACCGTGTCACTTTACCAGCAGAAGCCTTACACCAAAGGTGTCCTAGTTGCCCTCCCCCAATCCAAAATAAAGGCTAAATCTAACCAACAGGCAAAGGCCATCCTGCTTCATGTCCAGTAACTAAGAAAAATGCTTGTATGTATTTAAATGCATGCTTGCACTGGATATCAGGCTGATTTTGTTTATTTCAATAAAGTGACAAGTATGATATAATTTATGGCCATACGAACTTATTGAGCTTATTAGCATAAAATTTGCTAGTGTTAACAATAAAGCTATTCTGCTTCGTCACTCATAAACAGGACAATATGTGTAATTTCTATGATTGGTAAAGGTAGATCATCCTTTGCCAGGTGTTAA